>NW_015506008.1:477761-484413 GCF_001515645.1 Sinocyclocheilus grahami | reverse complement strand
TGTTAATTTATTTACATTTGTTAAAATACATAAATAATGCAATTAATAAATACAAGAATTGAATACAGCTCTTCTAGAATGATCATGTAATTCATTTCTAATTTTAATATTGATATTTTATTTTGATAATTAACATTTTGGGGCATGCAACCATCATAATGAAGAAAAAATCATGTGGCCAAAAAAAACCCAAAAAGCTGAAAACTTAATGGTATTAATGAATTAATTAATCATGACATTAGTAAAAACACTTAAAAAGCACAGTATGTACTCTGACATGTATTCAAGGAGAAAGGAAATATGCTATTACTTTTTAACTGATGGTTACACCACATTGCCTTTTTACAGTCATGCAGAGCAGCCTTTCACATTTTATATCTAGGCAAATCGTTGGATATGGTTTGATAAAGAGACAAAGAATGGTCTAAAGGTGATCAAGCTAACGATGCAGGTTTTCTCCGAACACTTGAGAACGCCACCCGGCTGGGCATGCATGCCTGTACTTCTGGAGGAGGTAACCTTTGACCCTTCTTTCACCTTTGACACATTTTAGTCAGATGTAAATACAAATGCATTGCATCAATAAGAATTTAAATATTTAAAATGATGCATTAGAGTTGTGAGGAGCTGATAACTGATGTCTGATTGGCTTTGAATGGTTTAATTCAGTCTTGAATGATTCTGAGGTGAGTTTATTAGTTCTGACTCTTGCCAGATGTGATTTTCTGATGAATCTAGTTTAAGTCATGTTTGTTTTCACTGCTGACAACTGAGGCGTATAGTTTTCCCCCAGCATCTATTTTTAGATCAGTTTTAAGAACAGAGATTGCATCTGTATCATACCAAGCGATCTAACATAAAAATGAAACTGAATGCTGAATATTTATCATAACTGCAGAATGAGCAAATATCATGCATTTCACTCATGCAGTATTTGTGTGTATACAGCTAAAAGAAACTCTGGACCCTTCTCTGGAGCCCATTCTTCTGAAGCAGACGCTTGTGTCGAGTGGAAGAACATTGATCCGGCTGGGAGATTCTGACATTGACTATGATAAAAACTTCCGTTTTTTTACACGACCACCAAAATGGCCAATCCCCACTACATTCCCCGAGGTGAAAAAATAAAAAATACACACAATTATATTTGCATTTTTTGTTTTGATTTCATTTCAAATATAAATATTTGTTGTATGCAAAATCCCTCTTGTCACCACCAGTAAAAAGAGAATCAAGTATGTGACTGATAATTCATTCTTCATTCCCCACAGTCTTTGTTACACGTAGTTACAGTCAATGTTTCATTAGCAGCTCTTTGTTTAATTCATTCTCTCAAAATGGCAGGGGGGATTTTAGAAAGCATTCTGGGGTCAAGGTTGACACCTGTTTAAGGTCAACTAGATTTGGCACTGTAGCAAAGTGGACACGGCTGGCACCAGGCCTTCACATATCTGTTGTGGCACCACCTTGCGCACCAATCCCTCGCTGGCTCCATGCCATACCAACTCTCGCTGCAAAATTCTGGGGTGGATGCGGATCAGCACCCACCTGCCAAGAGACAATGCCCTCGCAATCATAACAGACAGGGCCACGGGCAACAGTGCTTGCAGCAGGCAGAGAGCATGCCGACAGATACGGTTGCCTGTCAAATGGGGACGTGCCGTTGTAAGCTCCAGCATTAGAGACAGGACAGACCTGTCATTTCAGCTTATATTAAGGGAGATGAGCTGTGCTGACAGACCAGTCTGGACTAAAGAAACATTCTCACAGACAGACAGCAAATACAAAGCACATAGGGCCAATCAAAGCACAAAGTGTGCCTCTAGAGGATTTTTATAGAGGAAAGAGAGCCGCATCTATTGGGGGATACGTTTAGCAGATAATGCCAATCATTACTTACCTACCCCTAAAGAAAACATGTTTGTGCTATTTAGAACTAGGGGTCATATCTTTTTTTCCCCGCCTTTCTTTGAGCTGTCATCATTGTATCATTAATATCTAAATGATGATAAGGTGGGGAAAATCTGGTTATTTATGTAGCTTGCTTTCAGTTAATGTTGATACTACAAGATATGTAGTTATGTTTTGTCCCCTTTAAGCTACATATCCATAATTGTTTTGTGACTTGTTTTCTATGTCAGGTGTGCATCAAAGTGACCATCATCAACTTCACTGTTACCAAGTCTAGACTGGAGGATCAAATCCTCAGGTAATCCTGTTCAGATTCAATATAAAAACAGAAAGCACCTGAGACACATAAATTTTTTTTTTTTTTTTTTTTTTATTATGGGGGGGGGGGGGGGGGGGGGCAATGATCTGCTTGGGTTGTGTCGAAAATTCTATACCTAATTTGGTGTTTCAAGTCAAAAAATTACCGGTCTTTTGAAAATTGCTCATAAATCTCTCATTATGCAATATTATCAACAAATCTCGGATTTGAACTTTTTGTCACCTTTGTTTTTGTTTTCAGTTAGCACAGGTTTTGTATTACTTTTTGGAACTTTAAGTCATAGGACTCGTTGATCTGAGAAGATCTGAAAGATCGAATCCAATATTTGGTGATAATAATATAATGAGATTTATAAGCAACTTTTTCTAGGCCAGTCATTTTTGACCGAAAAATGTAACAAGGTGGGAGGTTGTTATACCCTGTGTGAGCAAAGTCAGTATGTTTTAGTCCAATGCAATAACATTAACTTGCATTTTCGGGAAAAAGAAAATTTCAGTCCTCTAAAGGTCTAAAATATTCAACTAGGAGACAGCAGCCGAATCAGAAGTGTTTCTTTTTCTCAAAGTAAGAAGTGATGGAATAATACAGTACCATAAGTGTTGTTGATTTCTGAGTCTTTGCTTTTTATATCATGCTCTATGGATATGAAAACCATCACCCACATGGCACCCCTAAATGATGATAGACTTTATTATTGCTGTATTTTCTCCACTGTTCATCTATTGTCTAAACTACAGACACATGCTTAAGAGATTCTGCAGTATTGTAAGGCCTGGCTGACTAGCACACTGTATTACGGATACAGTTAAACAGAAATTCACTATGGCCTCCTTTCACCTTATACCATCTTAGGAGGTCCACTCACAACTGGTCAACCAAGACACATTACTATATGCAAATGCATTTAATGACACAAGTTGACAAATTATATTTTGTCATCAGAACTATTATTTTATGATTATTTTATTAACTAATTATTCTCTTGCCAGTTAACACTGTGTATCATTTTGGCTGACTTGTGATGTTTATTTTTGTCTGTACCCAGCGATGTAGTCCGTCTGGAGCGTCCTGACTTGGAAGAACAGAGAAGCCAGCTGATAATTTGCATCAACACAGACCGGAACCAGCTGAAAGCCATTGAGGACCGAATTCTCAAACTGCTCTTCACCTCTGAGGGCAACATTCTCGACAATGAGGAGCTTGTGCAAACTTTACAAGAATCAAAGGTCAGTGGTTTGGGGTCAGAAGTTTAAAGAGAGGGCCTAATTTTGTGTTCTTTACTGATTTACAGTAGTTTCAGCGTGAAGAAAGTACTTAAATACTTTGTGAGCAGAGTAATAGACATCAGTAGGTCAATAATTATATATGAAAAGCAGCAGAAGATGTTATGGGCTTTAACCTGTGGTTCCTCTAAAGAAATATGAATTCATACACTACCGTTCAAACATTTGGGGTTGGTAAGTTTTTTTTTATTTTATATTCTCTTATGCTCACCAAGGATACGTCTATTTGATGAAAAAATAAATAAAGTAAAAACTGTAATATTGTGAACTATTATTACAATTTAAAATACTATTATTATTAGAATGTAAAATAATGTTTAATAAACTGTCTCTGTTTTAATATATGATGTAAAATGTATCTTGTTTTAAAGCTGAATTTTCAGCAGCCATTTGGTGCTCAAGAAACATTTTGATTGAAAACAGTTGTGCTGTATTTTTGTAGAAACCATGATCATGTTTTCCAATTCATTCTCTGTCATATAAATGCAGTTCAAAATAACTTATTTTTTGTAACAATGCAAGTTTTTATGGGCACTTTTGATGAATTTAATGCATTCTTACTGAATAAAAGTATTGATTTCTGTCCAAAAAAAGTCACAAAATGTATTGACCCCAAATTTCTGAACTATGATGTAAATCCACTAACATTCACTTCAATTAAAATGTATTGCAAAAGAATCTAGCAAAACTAAAGTTTGTTCAGAAAATGTCTTGCATCATTTGTTTGCAGAAGCCACTTTGTTTGATCATTTATAAAATTAAAAGACATTAATTCCTTTTAAATGTCCAAACTCTTTTTGTTGCCACAGTTTATCTAATAATTGTCACAAAACCTTTTTTCCACTATGCTAATGACTGCTGCTGCATACAAAAAGGAGAGGTTTACTTCACAAACAATGCAAATGTCACAGTCAACTAAAAAGATTATGTGTTCATTTGGGAATGAGGGCTGACACATTTTAAACCGTAGCTTTTCTTCTGAGGATAGGAAAAATAAATGTCAAATTTCCTCTTGTGTCACTATCACAAGCAACTCAACATTAGCATTTTACCATATTTTTGAATAATTTCTGTGAAATTCCACTTGAAACTATAGAAACATGTACATATCTAGATTTACAGTACAGTACAGTTGTGCCACGTTCATTTGTTTCAGCCTTTTCTATGCTGCCTTGATCTGCACAATTTCTTTAGTGAATCAGGTGCAAAGCCAGTGTCGATGGCGCTTGCTAATAAATGGCGCTTTCACTGAGCACAATTCATTTTTAGCAAATTCCCCCGGCATACACTAGTGTGGTTGTGCCAGATTTGAGCAAGCAGAAGGATCAGAGGCACGGATTGCACATCACCGTCACCCTTCCGCCACCCACAGAGAGAATGAAAGGCTGAATGGGAGGTACGGATAGATTGATAGATGAACGAAAGGTTGGGCTTTGAATGAATGATATATCCATCTTAAAGACAAAAACAGCTCTGTCTAACGCCTCTGCTACTGTCTCATGCATCTGATACTGCTGTCAATGTGAATGGCTTTACAGCTCCTTTCACATTTTAAGAGCTCTTTATAAACACATCAAGCTGTCAAGTCATTACTTTTGTCTCAACACTTACGTTTGACATGAAGCAAATCTGCTGACAATTTATCCTCTTTTCTCTTGCACAGGTGACATCTCAGGTCTTTAAGTCTCGGCTGGTGGAGGCAGAGATGACAGAGGAGATGATCAACGCAGCCAGAGAGAAGTATCGCCCTGTTGCCACACGTGGCTCCATCGTGTACTTTGTCATTGCTTGCCTGTCTGAGATTGACCCCAATGTACCAGTTCTCCCTAAAGTATTTTAAACAGGTAATTTCAATCTAGAGCAGTCATTCTAGAATATTATTTCAGGATGTAATATGTGACCCTGGACCACAAAACCAGTCATAAGGGTCAATTTTTCGAAATTGGCAATTATACATCATCTGAAACCTGAATAAATAAGCTTCCCATTGATGTATGGTTTGTTAGGATAGGACAATATTTGGCCGAGATACAACTATTTGAAAATCTGGAATCTGAGGGTGCAAAAAAATCTAAATATTGAGAAAATCATCTTTAAAGTTGTCCAAATGAAGTTCTTAGCAATGCATATTACTAATCAAAAATTAAGTTTTGATATATTTACGGTAGGAAATTTACTAAATATCTTCATGGAACATGATCTTTACTTAATATCCTAATGATTTTTGGCATAAAAGAATTATAAATAATTTTGACCCTGTGACGAGAGGGGCGGGGCCGAGAGCCATGGGAACGGAGCGAGGCCGGTGGAGTAAATGCTAATGCGCGACACCTGCACCACTCACCGGTCTCGAGTCCCATGGAGGAGCTCCGGAAGGATAAAAGGAGGAGTGACGACAGTGTTGGACGAGAGAGGACCAGGCCTGGATTTTATTTTGTGTTTTGGTTATGTTTGTTCTATTTTGTTTTATTATTAAAGTTTTCTTTAAATGTTCGCCGGTTCCCGTCTCCTTCTTCCCGTGACTACGAACTGTGTTACAGACCCATACAATGTATTTTTGGCTATTGCTACAAATATACCCCAGCTACTTATGACTTGTTTTGTGGTCCAGGGTCACATATAATAAAATAAAACCCAGCTACTTTATTTTTATATATACAACACTATTTAAAAGTTTGGGGTTTGTAAGATTTTTAAATTCTTTCATTAACCCCACTGACCCCAAACTGATTATCCAAAGCGATTTCCAGTGCTTTTAATGTATACATTTTGTCAGTTTATACATTCCCTGGAAATTTCCCTAAAATTTCTTTGCAGTTGTTCAACAACACTATTGAGTCAGCAGAGAAGCACAAAGATCTGAGCATGAGATTACAGATCCTGTTGGATCAGACTCTATTGAGCGCCTACACCAATGTGTCCCGTGGCCTTTTTGAGCAGCACAAGGCCATCTACAGCTTCATGCTGTGTTTGGAGATCGTGATGCAGAGAGTAGAGATCTCCCAGCAGGAGTGGCAGTACTTCCTGTGAGGGGCTGGAGGTATGGAGAAGGTCAGGGAAGTCGAAAGAGCATATGTGATGACAAAGAAAGAATACCTGTGTGTGTGTGTGTGTGTGTGTGTGTGTGTGTGTGTGTGTG
>NW_015506008.1:441995-477287 GCF_001515645.1 Sinocyclocheilus grahami | reverse complement strand
AAATGCTAATGCACGACACCTGCGCCACTCACCGGTCTCGAGTCCCATGGAGGAGCTCCGGAAGGATAAAAGGAGGAGTGACGACAGTGTTGGACGAGAGAGGACCAGGCCTGGATTTTATTTTGTGTTTTGGTTATGTTTGTTCTATTTTGTTTTATTATTAAAGTTTTCTTTAAATGTTCGTCTCCTTCTTCCCGTGACTACGAACTGTGTTACAGACCCATACAATGTATTTTTGGCTATTGCTACAAATATACCCCAGCTACTTATGACTGGTTTTGTGGTCCAGGGTCACATATAATAAAATAAAACCCAGCTACTTTATTTTTATATATACAACACTATTTAAAAGTTTGGGGTTTGTAAGATTTTTAAATTCTTTCATTAACCCCACTGACCCCAAACTGATTATCCAAAGCGATTTCCAGTGCTTTTAATGTATACATTTTGTCAGTTTATACATTCCCTGGAAATTTCCCTAAAATTTCTTTGCAGTTGTTCAACAACACTATTGAGTCAGCAGAGAAGCACAAAGATCTGAGCATGAGATTACAGATCCTGTTGGATCAGACTCTATTGAGCGCCTACACCAATGTGTCCCGTGGCCTTTTTGAGCAGCACAAGGCCATCTACAGCTTCATGCTGTGTTTGGAGATCGTGATGCAGAGAGTAGAGATCTCCCAGCAGGAGTGGCAGTACTTCCTGTGAGGGGCTGGAGGTATGGAGAAGGTCAGGGAAGTCGAAAGAGCATATGTGATGACAAAGAAAGAAAGAATACCTGTGTGTGTGTGTGTGTGTGTGTACATGTTTTTCTACACTGGGGGAAACTTAAACCTGAATACACACCAACTCATGAGGACTTGTGTCACCGTGGGGACCTAAATTGAGGTCCCCATGGGTACAAAAGCTTATAAATCATACAGAATGAGTTTTTTTGAGATTGTAAAAATGCAGAAAGTTTTCTGTGAGGCTGTGTGTGTGTGTGTGTGTGTGTACATGTTTTTCTACACTGGGGGAAACTTAAACCTGAATACACACCAACTCATGAGGACTTGTGTCACCGTGGGGACCTAAATTGAGGTCCCCATGGGTACAAAAGCTTATAAATCATACAGAATGAGTTTTTTTGAGATTGTAAAAATGCAGAAAGTTTTCTGTGAGGGGTAGGTTTAGGTGTAGAGTTGGTGTAGGGTGATAGAAAATACAGTTTGTACAGAATAAAAACCATTACGCCTATGGGGAGTCCCTAGAAGGATAGTGCACTAGACTGTGTGTGTGTGTGTGAGTGCTTATGTATGTGAGTTCTTATTCTAATTCTGTAGAAGGCAATTATCCTTCTACAAGTCATGAATGCGATTTAATTGTGTTAATTGTTAGATTGTAGAGCTGTTTTCAAAATTTTCCCTTTCCTCAGGGGCCTGCGCTATCTGCCCCCATTAAAAAGGCATCTCTCAAATGCCCCATGCTGTTACTATATTGTTTTAGTGTGCATTGAAGCAATATGTATTTGCATGTTTTCCAGTAACCAGAGTCTAGTTTTGTTCTGTTCTGTCTCAAATTGAAGCATCTCTGTTGCCATTGCTCGTCATAGGGCATGGCTTGGGCATAGGGATATGTTAAGGAATATATATTAGTGATATATTAAAGGGATAGTTCACCCAAAAATGAAAATTGTGTCATCATTTACTCACCCTCATGTTGTTCCAAACCTGTATAAGTTTCTTTCTTATGTTGAACATTATAGAAGATATTTTGAAGAATGCTGGTAATCAAACAGATGATGGTCCCCATTGACTTCCATAGTATTTCTTTCCCTACTATGGAAGTCAATGCGGACCACTATTTGATTCTTCAAAATTCTTCAAAATATCTTCTTTTGTGTTCAACATAAGAAAGAAACTTACACAGGTTTAGAAACGACATGAGGGTGAGTAAATTATGACAAATTTTCATTTTTGGGTGAACTATTCCTTTAAACTTGATGTCTCATCCAGTACCATTGGGGACAGGAATGATATCTCAAATCATGTGGCTTGCTGAGAAGATACTTAGGGTTGGACTCTTGTGCCACTAAGGAACCATGCAGAACACCCATCTAGAAACCATTTAGAACACCCAGGTAACCTGAAAGTAACTTGCTGCGTCCTGGCAACCACCCACTGCTCTTGCACAGGCAAACCCGAACCACAAGCTCCCTTTACACCTGATATTAACATCCATTTTATATCTGAAAAGTATTTGGATTGCATTTGCACTTTCACTCCAGTGTGTCTCCACACATAATATGAATCACCATTTTCATATATTACATGAGAAGTTACGTTAACTGAAACATTTGTCATTTACCAAATTTTATAAACATTGGTGGATATTTTTTTGTGTTCATTTATTTATGAACCTCTTAGTATAGGATGTTAATATGGTTTAGAAATTTAAGAAATTCTTTGGGGAGAGAAATAAGAGAAAAAAGATTCCTAGTGTAATAATCCAATATAGTGTACATCGCTGCTTCTAACTAATTTTCTTTGGATGATTTTTTATTTCAGTCTGCTCCAATGTTTGTCAACATTTTTGTACTCAAATCAATAATGACTTGTTGCTTGATCAAAGTCCCTAATCTCAATTCATGCTGTTTGATGGTTTCTGACATGTATCAGCATGATGAAATATTATTTTCAGACTTGTGCAAGCACACACACACACACACACACACATTTTCTGTTCATAACACTCCTGCTTCCCACTGCAGGAATTGCCAGAGAAGTCAGAAGTGCCGTGGTTTTCTGATTTTGCCTGGGAGACTTGTTGTAACCTAGAAGACAGACTGCCATGCTTTAACAGCATTTAAAAAAGATGATATCTACACCTATTTCTATCAAACTGCGTATATTCTTCCTGTTTCATTAAAACATCACTGGCGTATACTTGAAAAGCATCACAAAATGGAAATCATACAGTAACTCTTATCTTGACACTATTTTTCACTCTCTCTTTTTGCAGGGAAACTAGAGGTAACAATAAACCCTGAACTGTAGGACGGGTATGTTACTGACCTTCCTCCCTCTGAGAAACAGCCACAGGTCAGAGGTCACTGGAACCAGCAGCTTGGGGCCTTTCAGAAACGTATCCTCATCAAGAGTTTTATGGAGGAGAAGGTAAAAAAACATATTTTGGATTTGAAATTGTCATTAATATATGCCCAAACAGTTGCATTAAAATGTTTGTAACAGAGCAAAACTCACACTTCTGACTTTTTTCGAGTTTGTATTTTGTATTTCTGAGTTGAAATCTCACAATACTTTGAATTCTCAGAATTTTTCTGTGAATTTTTTTAAAATAACAGTATAACATTTGAAAAAAAAAATCTTACTGACAAAAGTAATTGCAACCCTTTAATCTCACTATTCTGACTTTTTTTTCTCATAATTTAAAGTTCATTACACAATTCTGAATTTATTTCTTGCAGCTTCTAGTTTATATTTCGCAATTTTGAGTTAACATCTCACTAGTCTTTTTTTTCTGCTGAAAAAATTAGTATTTTTCAAGAACAAACAAACAAATTAATTAATTAATTATTGACACCAAATTTTTAACAGTAGTGTATATGACTTCAGATGCAAAAAGTCCATCTGAGATTTTTTCTTTTAGATGAGCATATTTATCAGGCTCCTATGTTTAGGTTAAGTAATTTCACTTTAATGGCAAATAAAAGGTTATTAGTCAGTTTTTGAATGCCTTATTTTCAAAAATGTCCAATGGTATTTCATAGGAGCCTGATAAAAAAGCTCAGACGGAGTTCTCAGATTCCTGTGTCCCCATAATTCAAAAGGCTTAAAAAACGAACAAAATTTTTTTGTTAGTAAAATTCTAAAAATGCAGAAAGTTTTCTGTGAGGGGCAGGTTTAGGTGTAGGGTGATGGAAAATACAGTTTGTACAGTATAAAAACCATTACGCCTATTGAGAGTCCCCATAAACCACCTATACCAATGTGTGTGTGTGTTACGGTTCCTGTGTGTGTCAAGTTTCTTGTAAGTCTGCATGAGTTATGTATTGTTATCAGCTGAATGCATAAATATGGTATAATTTAAATGGATTATCTCACTCTCTGTGTTTTCAGGTTGTGTTTGCAGTGACTGAGTTTGTTATCATCGGTTTGGGACAACAGTTTGTGGAAAATCCCCCAGTGGATCTTGCAACCCTGTACGCAGATATGTCTCCCTCCATTCCCCTGGTCTTCATTCTAAGCACAGGCTCAGATCCAATGGGAGCGTTCCAGCGGTTTGCCAACGAGAGAGGATACCAGGATAGTTACTTGTACATGCACTGTGACATTTATACACCCTGTTACTCACTCCCAGTTAAGTTACACATGTAAGTACATACTTACATGAATGAATACTCAGAGTGTTGTACGTTAACTTCTGCTGAGTATATCCATTCATATTGAATGTGTGTTACATGTTTCAGATAGCTTACAAACTTATCTCCTAAAAATAAAAAACTTCAGTATGTGATATTTATGAAGAGGGTTTCTTTGCTGTCCTTGTTTTCCTGCAAGAAAGGCTTAAACTCTTCACATTGTGCTCAAAATCGGGGTACCACAGGGATCAGTGCTTGGACCTCTATTCTTCTTCAGCTACACTTCACTTCTTCTTCAAATCCCATGCTTCTTTTAGCACTGCTGTGCTCATGACATTCAGCAGTACACATAATTTCCTCCTCCTGTGCGTGTGCCTTGCCAACATATCAAATGTGATCACCTCAGCTATATTTGTGACAAGTTCTTCTTCCTCTCAGCCATGACATCCCTCACCAAATCTCTCTCTGTCTCATTCAGAGGTCACATAGTCATTGCCTCCTGGTGTGTATCACCACTTGGTGTCATCCTGGGTGATACGCTCTTCTTTAAGGATCACATTATGATAGCAGCAGCCTTACTCGACCACTACTTTAATCATTTTCTCGGCCAGGTTGTCTGGAATTCTATTCTTGTTTGCCAACCAGCATCTGCTATACATCTGCCATATTGCTAAACTGGCTCCAAAATCCATTTGCTCAAATGGTTTTTAACCCTCTGTAATCTTTTCATGTCACATCTCTGCTCAGATCGTTTTCTGACTGCCAGAATATGATAGAATTAAATTCAAGACACTGTTTCTAGCTCCCACTGCTGCCAATTTCCTGTACTCCCATTACTTTCAGTCTTGCAATAAATCGTAAACCTGAGCCTGGATGCTACTATCGGTCGCTTCTGTATGCCAACTATGAGAACAGTTGATTCATTAGTCATATTCCAACAAAGCCACAAGAAACACATTTTCAAAATGTTCACCTACTGTCAAGGACTTGTACTAGTTTTGGATGGCCAAGAACTATTCTTTAAATAAAAAAAGACCCTTAGACTGGCATGTAAAGCATTATTATTTATTGTTTGTTTGTTTGTGTTGATGTGTCGTTTAGGCTTGGGTGTATTTGAAATAATTGTAGTAACAATAATTGACCTGACAAACTTTGGCAAATGCAGTATCTACAATATAAACATGACAAATAAGTTATTCTGGTTTTCTTGTATTGCAGGGTGAAATCAATCTCGCTGGGTCAGGGTCAGGGCCTATTGCGGAGAGAATGATTATGGAAGCTTGGCAACTGGATCTTCCTGCAAAATTGTCACCTTGCTGTGTCCTGGATGCTGGCAATGGAGGAGCTCATCAAAACCTTCACTGAACCTGGTTGGTTTATGTGTGTGTGTGTGTGTGTGTGAGGTCTTCAGCAGGGACACCTACAACCCCAAGCGAGTCATTAATTGTTTAATATCAAGATCCTTCAAAAATCATTCCAATATGCTGATTTGGTGCTCAAGAAACCTTTTCTTCTTCTGTTTCTTCTTCTTCTTGAAAATATTTAAACACAATATATTTTTTTTTTCAAAAATTCAAGAAAAAGAACAGCATTTATTCAAAATAGTGAACATGCTTAAAAAACACTTTTGATCAATTTAATGAATCCTTGCTAAATAAAAATGTCTTACTGACTGTCTCTCCTGGATTAAAATGTATTAAGTAGCCTAAATGTTAAAAAATAAGCAGGGCTGAAAAAGGTTGAAACCCCTGCTTAAAGAATTAAAGAATCAATCAAATCTTTATGGATATTATATTTACAGACTTGATATATGGTCATTATAATTTCTCCAGAACCTTGTCACTGGAGCCGACACCTGCCAAATAAACATGCAAAATGAATGACATGTTTTTGTATGTTTATATTTGTGTCTGTGTGCGTTTTATATGGTTCAGTGAAAATATTATTGTTCTGTTTTTAGACAGACTCACCTGTTTTGCACCTGCTTCTACCTTATATTACAGATTGTGTGTTGCACATGTGAATCCATTGTAAAGCTATTTTGTTGTCCTGTTTTCTGTTGTCATCTTCTTGTATGGCCTTTGCAGACACTGTTATCCATGAGGACTTCAGACTGTTCCTTAGCTCCATGGCTACCAATGTGTTTCCTGTCACTGTATTTTCCTGTCACACAAGAACATGCACTTGCTCAAGTACATACACACGTAAAAGCTATAGGAACTGATAGTCATAAAGTTCTATGAGCGCTCACAAACAAGCACTGATTTTTCAGGAAAGCATTCACATGCCTCTATCTCATTTTTTATCTTTCGGAGAGGAAAACATACATCAATGTAGAGCGAAGCTTCCTGCGTCGATGGCATCCATATGCTGATGACATGCACATATTTTTACCGTTACACGTCATTCATCCTTCTAGCACTGCGATATGTCTGCATGTATATCAAATTACAATTTTAGTCACACTAAGGCAGTCACACTCTCCTGCAAGAAGAAGATAACACTTCACAAGCTTTCATATTTTATTCTCTCTCTACCTAATACATTAACACCCCTGTGCTCACGTCCCTATCAATTAAACCCCAGCTTTACCAAATCATTGGAACCAATAGTAGTTTATAAAGCCTTAAACAATGTTTGATTATAATGCAAGTGCACTGATATTGATGTCTTTAAGCAGCTAGACTGTTTAAATTTGTAACTTAGTTTATTAATTTTAGCAGTTCTATTTTGTCTTTGGCTTTAATTTTTGTTTTGTTGTTAATATGCCTGTGTTGCCAGGGAACTAATGAGCCTTTGTTATTGTGATGGCAGGTTACTAACGAGCCCCCGAAGGGTCTTCGTGCCAATGTGAGAAGCGCCTTTACTGAGATCAGCAGTACGTTCTTTGAGGAACACATCCTTGGCAGGAAATGGAGGAAGATCGTGTTTGGAGTGTGTTTCTTCCACGCTATCATTCAGGTCAGGGCTCAAGGGTTGAAAAATCAGTGTGTAGTCAAAGATGGGGTTCTATTCAATTTGAAGCCTATAGAGATTATAAAGTTTAGAAGCCTTATGGGAAGCCTTATGTTTTTCTTGCAATAAAATAAAAACAGGACTGGTGTGGAACAAATAAATTAAAATTTAAATAAAAACAATTGGATGGAAGCTTTGCTTGTGTGTAGCTTATACTGTATTGTAAATTTGTTTCAGGTTAATTTTAAATTTGTTTTTCTTTATTTCTTATATGTCTATGGTTTTATGTAAGAAACTACAGCTGCAAACCACTTATTTAGTGGTAATATCATTATTCCAGTCTGCAGTGTCACATGATCCTTCAGAAATCATTCTGATATCCTGATTCTAAGATCAATGTAAAAAATGGTTGTGCGACAGTTTTGTGTAAACCACGAGAGGATGTTTCTTATTTTCTAGTATTCTCTGATGAGTAGAAAATTCAAAAGAACAGCATTATTTGATACAGGAATAATAAAACAAAAATTATACATTATTCTGGATTGAAAAATTGGCCAATTTGCAGAACAATAGATGCTCATGAGGGCTTTATTAATTCACATCCTATAAATCATTCCCTTAGTTATTTGTCTGTATGTGTTTTTCTGTGTATGTGTGTGTATGCATATATAAGAGAGGAAGAAATTTGGTCCTCTGGGCTGGAACATCCGTTCTCAACCTAAACCTCTACTGCCAGACAGGACATATACCCTGGGATGCTCTTATATACATCACAGGTATGTGTGTGTTTATTGCCAAAGTATTTATAGCATCAGTCATTGATCTACAATTTCACAGGTTTCTCTCAGTCAGTGGTGACGGTGGCTAGGGTTTAGTGTGTACCTGTACTGTACTCTATGTGTTTTTCTATGATTTTGCCTATGAAATAAATGCATTATAAAGTATGAATAAAGTACTTTATTCATAAAGAAATCAAGTCTGAATATTAATGTGGTATTTTTGAAATTTCTCAGAAAAACCTTTGGACTGTTTCACTAAAATTTACAAAATGTTTATTGATTGTTAGGAATGCATCTAAGTAGGCATCATTTTACAGATCATCAGCTGGTGAAAATTATTATTATTAAATTTGGTGCAGCTGGTGGCATGTGGGTACTACAAAAATGTTCCAGTAATGTTGTTATGAGTGGCTTTGGGAAAGACTTTTTAAGGAAGCTTCGCACAATGTCAAACTGTCTCATTAATTCTTGGCAAGGTATCGGTCAGTCATGGAATGAAACAGAATGTGTTTAAGTGTGTGTGTGTGTGTGTTTTATTGTCTCTGTAGGTGAGATTACGTATGGAGGCAAGGTGACTGATGCCTGGGATCAGCGATGCTTACGGAACATACTGCTGTGTTTTGCAAGTTGCTTTGGCAACACATCTGTCAGACTAAAATCAAAATTGCGTATGGCTTAGTACAATTATCATATCAGAAAATTTATGTAAAAGGTTAATGCAGTAAATGGTGCATACTCAAAGTGAGTTTAATTAGTTTAATAATGATAATAACGTTGTTGTTATTGTTATTGTTATTATTATTATTATTATTATTATATATTCAAATTACTTCTTACAGTGTGAGTGTTCTGAGACATTGAGTACACTTTTAAGTCCAGGTACAAGTCAGTGTACTAACCTTTTTTTTAATTTTTTTTTTTACTTTGTTCATTTTGGGCACTGGAAAATGTCTGACAGACACCAGATTGATGCATTTAACTTTAAAATGTACAAAATTGTCTTACAAGGGTGCATGTCCCTGGAAAGAGCAAGAAGGTCCACCAACTACAGTCTCACAAAATCCTGTAGAAAAAAATGACACATATTTTAAAAACTTTACATTTTAAATGCTTGCTTATTTAAAATTTCATATATTTTTATGCATCTAAATCTTGACTATATTATTCCTGACTAAGGCATTAAAATAGTCTCTGGTTTAACACACACTCACTTTTTCCCCTCTGAATTCAGGAGGTTCACCCTCATGGTACATGGACTATTTCCTCTGGGTTGGGGATTCCAGTAAAGGCCAATGATGTATGAGCTGTGTGCTGTTGGTATAATAGCTCATGAATGGAGCCAGAGGGGCTCACAGTCATTCCAAACAACACACTCTGACACTCTGAGCTACATAAACAACTACAATTTCTTTACTGTATACTCGCTTCACTGTCTGGCACACACACATATGGTCATAGCTCTCTTGCACGTTGATGGGCACACCCAAACTGCTATCTCTGCCTGGATGTGCTGTCCGTGTGGCTGGTCTGAGTGCTCTGTTATATAACACACAGACATGCACGATAAGCTCATGTTAATATGGATGAATCGCAGAGTGTACTGTTTTTGAAATCACCAAACAGGCTCGGCATATGTAACTGGACTAGTTTAAATTTCAGCAGTGAAGTGAGAGGTTTCCTCTACATCAGCTTGAACTGAGTGAGGTGCACTGCATAATATAAGCCCATCATCATAAATGAAAAAGAAAAGTCTTCCAGCACAATATGAGGAGGTGATGAAGAACATGCAAGCGAACAACCGAAAAATGAGGTGAACTTTTTCTCTACAAAGACTGTAGTACACTAATATAAGTGCTTATTTATCTGCTTGGAAACATCCTGATGTTTTCCCCAGCAGTATAATTAGAGGGTCTTTGTCAAAGTCATGTAGGTAGTTGTGTCCATCAACTGTAACCTTCAACCCTCTAGTCACTAAATCTTTCATATGATCTGAATTAGAAATTACCCGAGACTGTCGGCTTTACCTTTGAGCTGACTTCTTTCTCCCTCAGGTGGTGAAAAGTTGTTGTTTTGATTCTTGCTGTATTTTGATTGACCTTTATTCTTCTTTTCATTTTGAATTGAGAAAATTGTGAAGTGTGTGTTTGAGCAGAGTTGGATCACAAGTGGTCAGCCCAAGTCTTTTTGGATTTCTGGATTCTTTTTTCCTCAAGGATTCCTCACAGGTAAGTAACGAGTTTGAATTAATAATATTTGCTCTGGCAAAAAAAAAAAAAATCCTAACAAAACTATGCCCTGGAAAAAAGGTGAAATCTGTTTGTTCAATAAAGAGTTGGTTCGTGATGAGCTGAATTTTCGTTTCAACATGGTACCAGTGTACAGAGACCAGACCCTTGTCACTGAAGCTTTGAAAACCCTTTAGCCCGGAAAAAAACTTGACATGGACGAGGAGGTCAGCCTGGAAACATGCAGGGATATTTCAACATATATTTTCTGATATGACTAGGTAAATGAACGTTAGGTAAACGGACATCATAAGTTTCATTCTTCTCTGAGGTCCATTTTTGTTAGCATGAATAACAGTCATAATTTAGTTTTTCATTACCATATTATGCTCCCCCAGGCTGCATTTATTTGATCAAAAATGCAGCAATTCCTGTGATCAAAGCTTAATTTTTTTAGTATCATTACTCCAGTCATTTGTGTCACAAGATCCTTCAGAAATCATTCTAATACACTGATTTACTCAAGAAACAGTTGGTGAGACATTTTCTTCAGGGTCCTTTGATGAATCAAAAGTTCAAATGAAAGTGAAAGTGACTGACATCATGTATGAAATCAATACTTTGTGGTCTGCTTTATAGCTTCCCACCATGGAGGATGGTGTGTTGGTTCATGGGATGTTCATGTATGCTTGTCGCTGGGATGACACAAACATGGTTATTGAAGACGCGCTGTCGAGGGTGATGAACCCCATGCTGTCTGTGGTGCATTTCGAACCTCAGCAAAACTATGCTCCTGAGCCCAGCTTCTTCTGTACAAGACCTCCGCTCGTGCTGGAACTCTGTCTACTACAGGTTACTTTATGACTTCATCTTAGTTCTTCTTGTAAAGTTTAAATAGTTACGCTGTTAAAATAAATAAATAAAAGGGTAATTGTAGCTTTAAATCTCACAACTGTGACTTTATTTCATATTTTAAACTTAATATTAAAATGACCTCACAATTGACTTCGTGTTTTTATTTTGAAGCGGTAACATGCTTCCGTATATTTACCTCCTGTCTGTTTTTAAACCACTAGTATCAGAGCTTTGAAATTGTATTATTGTCTTTATCGTTATATTTTTACTTCATTTATTCTTAATTGTATATTTTTATTCTGTCTATTAGGACACTCCACAAATTTTGTGGTAACTGATGTTGCCATCCAACCGACCCAGTGACTACTGGATCTCAAAAGCATCTGCACTACTCCGCTAACTCAATGAATAAGCAAAGCTGTATGCTTTAGTTCTGTATGCTTTTCTTCTCTCCTTTCTCAACAGAGCTTTTAGTGTTTTTGAGCATAAGTAACATTAAAGCCTTAAAAAATACATGCACAGTCTACAGAAAGTGATAAGTAAATGCTAGAAAATTATTTTCCAAAATACACAGACTCACCTAGAACTTTTTAAATTGTTTTATTTTTTTAAATCTATATTTTCTAACAAAATGACGTATATCCACAGTGTTTACATAGTGTTTTTACATAATACAACAGAGCACAGGGTCAGAATGAAGTCACAAAATAACGACACTCTGATTATGTGGACAAACCGGACAAAGTGAGAGATCTGAATATACTAATAACTGTAATATTTATAAAAAGATGTCAAAATTATGAAAGTGACCGTTACAGAGCATATTAATTCTACCATCAACGTATGACAAACGTATGACAAATGTCAGTTCGGTGATGATTTTTAATTCTAAAATAATATTAAATGCTAAAAATATTACTAAAGCCAAGAAATGAAAAGAAACTGTGTGACTTCCAAAGGGATTATGGGACTGATTATATTAGAATTTCAGCACATAAACTTCACAGACACATTTTTAGCTGTTGTGACTAACAGTGTTCGCACACTGAGAACACATCTTTACATAAACCAGCCCTCAAGTGCTCAATCCACATACATTATATAAAGACAAAATATCACCCAAACAGCTTGTCTAAGGGTCTGTATGTTTGTTTGAAAAGTCACATTTCAAAAATACACAACTTTGTCAAGTTTTTTTTTCTTTTTCTTTTTTTATCATAATTATTGTAACAATAGAAAGAAGGAACCGACTTTGGTGGTAGACACTTCTCAATCACGTGGTGTTTCTTTAAAAACAAAAGAAAACGAAAGTGTGATGCTTTTGCAATTATGTGAAGTCTTTCGAGACTGCCTCAATGAAGTTTGGCGCAGACATGAGAATGGTAAAGGTGCAGATGATGGAGAAAAGTGAAAACGCCACCAGGCAGAGCCGATCCACGACTGCTGCCGCAAATTTCCACTCGCTGCAGATTGCCTCGGCCTCATCCTGGTCACGGAACCGCTGAGCGATGTACATCACTTCCACTAGGATGCGATGGATCTCCTGTTCGCCTGCAAACATCCTAACTGCCTCCTGCTGTTCTTCGTTTGGTGACCCACCGACTCGCCCACCGCTGCAAGACACACCGGAGTCGCTGCTGGGAGGGCAGCATGCGCTGTCAATGGAGTGGAAGCCAAAGTACAGGTTCATGTGACCGTTGGTGGTGGAGTTGGCAGAAGGCGGCTGACCGGGCATTACTCCCATCTGAATGCTGCTGGCGCTGGCGTGGTGCGCTGGAGAGTGGTCATATTTGTAGCTGGCTTTGCGTTCCTCGCCCGGCTTCTTCATGCGCAAGAACCAGGCGCACCAGTTGAGCAGGATCACACGTACCTAAGAAGAGCAGGAAGAATCTGCTAAAAGATTAAGTGCATGAGGCATTCCTGTCTTTATAAAGATGATATGCTGTATGAAGTCGGTGTATTTCATTAGATTATGGGAGAAAGTGTCCACTAAAGGTTTCTTGTGTTTAAAGATTCAGACCTGCTTCAAGCGGCAGATGCGTCCCACTGGACATGAACCAAATAAGAAACACCAGCCAGCTGTAGCTAAGAGCTCTTTTCTTCTCATAAGAGTAGCAGAGGAGACAATACACTTTAATACAAATATACCTCATTACCTCTCCATGATGCCAAGTCATTCTACAACTCACCTACATTTCGCAAATTCAGGGTTCAGGAGGTTTTCTCAGATTTTTGTCAGAAGCGATTTTATTTTAGTGGATTTTTATTGTATTTGGGTTTTTGTGGCTGCAGCACTGGTTGTTTGAATGGAAAGCAGTATTTTAAGTTAAAGATTACACAATTCCTGATAGCTTAAAAAAGTATTGCAGTAACAGTGTGCAATGATTTGAAGTGATTTCATGAACTTACGCTCTTAAAAATGAAGGCCCTTTATTGGCACCTTTGGTTGCATGTCGATTCTTTAACATCCATGGAAACTTTCCATTGCACAAAAGGTTCTTTATAGTGGAAAAAAGGTTCTTCACACTATTATGTCATTTTTAATGTTCCTAATATTGTTTTAGGAGTGTCCTAAAATAGGATCACATGCATGCAAGGTCATAAATGCTTTCGTTTTCTTAAAATATGCATTTAATATCACCTAATTTTCCAGCGATTCTCAAACGATTCGTTCGAAGCAGTTCTAAGATTCAGTCTCTCTAAACCCTTCCTTTCCGTGAGCCTACTCTGCTCTGATTGGTCAGATGGCCCAGTCTGTTGTGATTGGTCTACCACGTACAGCGCATGTCAGAAATATAAACAGAAGTGAGACTCAAATTACAGATGACTAGTTTAGGCTCAGAGTCGATTCTTTCTTTTGGGAGACAATAACATTATCCATCGTGCACTTTCGGCTTTACAACTTTGCAGATCGTTTACATTCACATACAGCTAAATTACACACTGCATCAAAGGCAATATTGGAAATTGCATAATAATAGGGGCACTGGCACTTTATGAAATTTTCACTGAAAGGTTTTTTGGGGAACCCCAAATTGTTCTTATCCAGCATCATTGCGAAAACGCCCTTTTGGAAGCTACAAATTTTCTCCCCAATCTGCAGTTTGGAGAAGCTGACGCTAGTTGCCGTATGTCAAAGTCAGTTTTGTGCAGTTGGAGTTGACCAATTTTACAGAAAATCGTGCAGTGTCTTTAGCCTGTGATTGCATCCAGTCAGAGGATATCAAACATGTTTGATACGTTGAGGTCTTTTTAGAACACATGTTGTTTTCATTTGTGGCAATGAGGCACATGTTTCTGTGTGAATCTGTTGCATCTGTTTAATTTGTTATTTTAGTACAAAAATGAGAAATGTTGCCTTGGCAACTAGCAGAAATATTTTTTAATCTTTTATTTCAGTTAATGTTTATTTTATTTCAAGCAATGAAAATGTTTTTATGGTTTTCGTTTTAGTTAACAATAATAACCCTGTTCTGCATAGTCCTGCATGATCTTTTTTTCATCTTAATATTAAACAATGCTTAGAGTTTTCACTCACCCATCTTGGCATCTTTCCACCTTGTGGATCATGATGATGAAACTGCAGAATGAGGACGGTGACAACAACCGACAAACCCACAATCATCATGGTGCTGGCAAAGTACTGAGCTACCGAGTCAAAGAAGACACAAGCATTTAAACCTGCAAGCTGTACTAAGACATCATCAACGGCCAAAATGTTCTTCATGTGATTGAGTACATAATATGAAAATCCAACGATTTGGACTTACCTATGAGAGGAACTGAGTCAGAGGTGGCCGGCATGATCTCAGCCACTAGCAGCATGAAGACCGTTAATGACAAGAGGACAGTGATACCTGACAGACGGCAAAGTGGAAAACTTTATATGCATTTATATGCATAATTATGCATAAACTTTACATAAACATTGTGATAAAAAAGAGAAAGCTTTATGGTTCTTACCCAGTGATATCTTCTCTCCAGAATCTGCTGGAAGCAGGAAGACGAGCAGAGCCAGGCCGGAGATGAGCACACAGGGAATGAGCAGGTTCAGACCATAATACAAGGTTCGCCTGCGCATCGTTACTGTAAAAGTCACATCAGGGTACGGCTCCTTACAGCACTCATAATACAACTCATTACGCTTCCCAGGGACCCCTGACAAAACACAAAGGAACACATTCAGATTGATTTCATACAGCAGCAGGTGTTTTCCACAAATACAGTATACTTTTTATGAAGCACTACAGGCATAAATCCCATGTTTTTTGTTGTTAGAACTATTAGATATTGTCTTACATACTGTAATGCATGCTATGTATATACATACTATATCTGTGGTCTCAGACTTAGCCAGGAAAGCCAGGTTCTGCCTCATTTGATATGATTCTGTAAGCTGCAACAATGAGATTGTTTTCTTAATAATGACATAACATCTAATAATAATGAGAAACTATCTCAGTATAATGATTTAACATCTTATAATGAGAAACGTTCTAGTAATGACTAAACACCTCATAATTATGAGAAGCTCTCTTGTAATGTTGACTAACTATAATGAGAAAATAAGTCATTATTTTGTGAAAACATCTCGTAAAAATTAGAAACTTTCTTGTAATAATGACAAAACGCCTTATAATAATGAGAAAATAAGTCATTAGTATGAGAAAGTTTATCAAGAGATGTTAAGTTATTATGAGAAAATTTGTCATTGTGAGACACTAAGCCATAATTATCTGTCTTTTCCCTCAATTTTCCCTCTTTCCTTAAATCTTTCCTGAATTTTGCAACTTATTAGCTCACTTTTTTTTACATTTTAAATAAATGTAAATACATTTTGTCTATTGAATTTAGATTATTTTATATAAAATGCATTTCATAGTTTCAAAATCATGGTTTTAAACAGTATTTAAATGTCTCATATTTTGGTTACAGGGTTTAAACAGCTAATATCATATTTAGTTTAAAATACAGAAGTCAATGATCAATGTTTGTGTGTGTGTGTGTGTGTGTGAGAAAACTTCCTTTTGTTAAGTTTCAGATCCTTTTGTATATTTTTATATGCTCTCTTTGTTAAAAGAGCCAGCAGAGTGGTTTAAGGTAAAAGCTAAGGCAGGACTTCAAAGTGACCCTTTCACAATAGAACTGAGATGAAGACCTTTCTGAAAACAAAGGCTGTCAGCCAAGACGGGCGTATTTGTGACAGGACCAAATCACAGACAGGATCTTCATGACCTTTAAAGTGCATAACCTCCAAAACTTTGTTGAATATAAAGCAATCACTTCATTTGTTCCCTGTGTCTTGTCCTTGATCTGATGCATGCACAAGACTAATATTTACTTTCCATTTTCCTAATTTTTGCAATGCAATCCGCTTAATCCTACGGTGCTCTCTAAAGTACGCAATTCAATAATTCTGTGCTTCATAGTCAAACAAGACCAACCCTAGTTTTAATGATATGAATCCCAGTGATGTTGTCTATAATATAACTCCAAAATGCATGAAATAAACATTATTTCTACCAGTTGCAAGAGTAAAGGGAAACAACGACATGTTGCAAATGAGACAGTCTTGATCTGTCAGGGTCAGACAGCCCTCCTCTCTAATTGATTAAAAATGAAATCAAAATTGTAATTAATCAATCTAGGCAGGCGGAGGAAGAGCTTTCATCAGGATTTCATGCTGGCACTCAGAGACAATCACATCAAAGCAAATTGCTGGTTTGAGTCATTTAACTGATTACAGAAGACATACCTGAGTGATGTGGTTTGTGTGCGTTTGATGGGGGAGGGATTTGCAATCATAGTTATGCAAAGTTGTGAGATGAAATACAGGAAAAACAATCTAATAGCACATATGTAAAGATTCTTGTTACACATCATATGTGACCCTGGAGCACAAACCCAGTCTTAAGTCGCTGGGGTATATTTGTAGCAATAGCCAAAAATACATTGTATGGGTCAAAATAATTTTCTTTTATGCCAAAAATCATTAGGCCATTAAGTAAAGATCATGTTCCATGAAGATATTTTGTACATTTCCTACTGTAAATATATCAAAACTTATTTTTTGATTAGTAATATGCATTGCTAAGAACTTCATTTGGACAACTTTAAAGATGATTTTCTAAATATTTAGATTTTTTTTGCACCCTCAGATTCCAGATTTTCAAATAGTTGTATCTCGGCCAAATATTGTCCTATCCTAACAAACCATACATAAATGGAAAGCTTATTTATTAATTTTAGATTTCGAAAAATTGACACTTATGACTGGTTTTGTGGTCCAGGGTCATATATATGTTTACACTTCTCTGCAACAGGCTGAACAGTTGGTTTCGGCTGTGTGTGTGCAGCGTGTGACTCCCTGCGGTGTTAAAGATGCCCGTTCACAGACTGCCTATGTCACTGCACAACCTTGGCACGCAACTGGCCATTGGTGCCGACCAGAATCAGTGCCAAAGCACTGCCAACTACCATCAGGACCCCATCTGTCGAACAAACCCTGGGTCACACTGGCATTGAAAGCGAAAAAATGAGAGACTGAGACACAAACAGAGAGATTAAAAAGCCAAATGTGATCAGATTATGAGATTAGAAAAACTGTGCCACATAAACATTCATCTCTAATATTAATATTTCTAATATTAGTGCAAAACATCCTACGGTGCTGCACGATTACAAGAATTTAACTCATTAACAATGTTATTTAATCCTGTTACTATGGAACCCCTAAATATAGAATAAAAATGTTAATTGAAATTTTTTTCTCAGAATTGCATGATATAAGTTGCGTGCAATTGCGTGATAATTGAGTTATAAAGTCAGAATCGCATGATATAAACTCACAATTCTGAGAAATAAATCACTTTATAACTTTATAACTTTCAGTTGTGAGCTAATATCTCACAGATCTGAAAACAAAGTCAGAATTGCGAGATAAAAACTGGCAATTGCGAGAAAAAAGTCAGAAGTGCAAATTTATTTGTTTTTATCTTGCTATTTGACTTTATAACTTGCAATTGTGAGTTTATAACTTCTAATTCTGAGAAAAAAAGTCTGAATTACGAGATAAAAAGTCGCAATTACCTTTTTTATTTTTTTACATGTTACAATGAAATAAAATTGCATAGAAAAGTAAATGACTTTGTTGTGATTGACAGGATGTTAAAATTCTGTATGCACATTTCTGTCTTAATCCATGAAAACAACAGAAGAAATGCTCTCGTGAGAATATGAGAGTCAAGACACTTTCTTTTTATTCTCCACCTGAGAATGGACATAAAAAGGAAGAGTGTCTTTCATAGACCTTCTGTACCGCATGTTAAATTTGTGTTCCCTACAGTTCAGCAGGGAGGATGAAATGATCACCTCAGCATTCAGATGAGCCAACAACGTTTTCACACTTTTCCATGAAGTAGATGCAGGGGAGAAATTATCAATAGTTTCCCTCCAGGCAAAGAGAAAACACATGACCAGCACACAATAATACATTACTGACACTCAGAACCCCCAAATGTGTGAAAAGCAAACAGATCTATAGCATTAACTAAAGACTGTGCGAGTCACGGGTGTTTGTACTCGATGCTTTCATAAAAATTGATTTGGTTCCTCACAAAATGCTCACTCTCGTAAACTCCACCCGAAACTAAAACCATTACTTGAAATAAAATAAACATTAACTGAAATAAAGCAAAATATATAAAGACTATTTTATTTCAGCTAGATGCCAAGACAACATTTCTCATTTTCATTTAGTTTAAGTTGAAATAACTAAAACTAAATAAAGGATATCTAAAAAAAAAAAACCATTATGAAATGACAAAAACATACAGTACAACAAAATTACGAAAAAACTAAAATTAAAATGAAAACAAAAAATATTTTGCCAGCTGCCTGGTTTGTCTCTTTGGTTTCCTCTGTTAGTTGTAATAGTAATCAATTGACCACATCCCCTTCCTTGTTTGCTGCCATGGTTACTCATTGGTCCTTTTGTTCTCCTGTGTATATATAGCCCTTGTGTTTCTCTTGTGCTTTGCCAGTTGTTGGAAGATACAGTTGCCATTCTGCCTGTATTTTGTTCTCTGTTTTCAGCGTTTCTTGTTTTTTTGTCACTTTATTAAACTACCTGCATATAGATCCTCGCCTCTGCTTGTTTTCTCCAGTTCCCGCAACAAGATCACTGAGCTCCACCTGGAGAAAGCTCTCTGTTATCATCTCAATGGTAATGACAGGCACTCTTACCCACTAAATCCCATTCTCCATTGGGGATGTATGTGGAGATGTCCACTGCCTGCATCTGCAGGTCCAGCAGCCAGCCGTTATGAGTCCAGGAGCCAAACTTGAGGTCACATTTCTGTATATCGAACGGGAACCAGCGCACATCTATGTAACATGTACTCTTCAGAATACCTGCGTGATTATACACAAACACACACGTATCAATAACAGCAATAGAGAAAATCATGGTGAATTATAATTGTATGCATGAAAATGATCTTAACTATTAACTATACCATATATAACACTTGTTAAACTAACTGCAGACAAACATGTAGAACAAGTGTAGAAACATAAAATAATGAAGCAAGTTATCTTTTATTGAGTGATTCAGCAAAGTACGGGTTAAAATTCTGGGTAACACTTTAATTTAAGGACCAATTCTCACTATATAGCATGCATATGACTAGCGTATTGGCTGTTTATTAGTACTTATAAAGCACATATTTATGTCTTATTCTGCATGAGCATATTTTAAATACCTAAACTTAACAACTACCTTACTAACTATTAAAAAGCAGCAAATTAGGAGTTTATTGAGGCAAAAGTCATGGTTAATAGTTAGTTAATATTGATAATTGGACCTTAAAGTGTGACCAATTCCAGAAAAATAGCTAATATGATCATTTATTTTCATGTTGGCAGATAACCGATAAATTATAGATATTAAAAACTCGACACTATTTTGTCTAAATAAAGAAAAAATATGTGCATTTTAAATGCTGCATGTGAATTTACATCAAACTATTAGAACGGAAATGGATATTTATTTAGATATGCTAAAGATTATATAACATTGTAATTAAATTATTAGGTGTTTTAAATATGCCCATTATCATTAAGTAAAACTTAATAAAAAAATAATAAAAGTGACAAAAACAAAATGACTAGCTTTAGCAAATTTGAATGGAAACAAAATGAACAAATAATATGAACAAAAATTGTAATATTCTAATATAATTATAATAAAAGTATATCAATGATACTAAAATAACAATCAACTTTAAGTAAGTGTTACATGACAGCAAATATAATCTAAATGTAGAAACATGAAGTTAGCACTAACAACTGAATAACTAATATTAACCAATAAATTAAAAAAAAAATCTAATATTGGCCAGTGATCAAATTAGCACCAATAAATTGTGTATCTCTAACTAATCTCTACAAAAGCGTATCTGTGTGGTTGATACAGCGGTAAGAATAAATTGTACCTGGTGGTATGTACTGACAAGCACCTGACGCATTAACCAGGACGTTTGTATGGAAGGTGGCATCAAACCTCTCATCGGCACTGTCGAGAAATACAGAACAAAGTTCAGTCAGAATATTTTGGCAACTGCATTCCTGAAATGTTTGCTGCCCTGTAATCTGCATAAACTAACACACATTAGCCAATCAAATACTAGTTATTGTCTTTACACAATGTGATTGGTCAAAATGAGCTTAAAATTGTTTCGAACCCAGTAGCTCTCTGTAGAATAATATATGTGTCCTTGTCCTTTGTGTTTCTCCTACCTCCCACAAAACTAATATTTTGTTGATTAAAATGTCCAATTCAATTGACATCGTGGTTACAAGGAGGCAGACCAGCAGTTGTATTATTCAAAAACCTCTTCATAATTAATCATACATACCAAAAGTACCATAAGCAATATGATTCTGAAATTAAATTCAGGTAACATCTGAGCAAGGACAGAGGCGTTTGATGATACCTTTGTAAAATAATGTCATAAATCCTCAGTGACATTTAGGACTTATTAGTATGTAGGAGGTATGCAATATGGTTTTAAATATGTCATAGTAATTATACACGTCTTGACCTTTTATTTGGCACATTAGTCATTTAATTAGTATTTGGACAGAGTTTGTGTACCTTGTAGTTGCAATATGCACGTTATACATTCATATGAAATTGTAAGCACTATGTGGCATGACATATGGATTACAAATTCAGCATGTGCCAGAATTCAGCATTCAAATATTAAAGCATTTATTAATATTTTGAATTAGATTTGTGTGACGAGAGGGGCGCAGGTGTCGCGCATTCGCAATTACGCCACCGGCCTCGCTCCGTTCCCACGGCTCTCGGCCCCGCCCCTCTCGTCACAATTTGTATTATTAGTTTTCATTTTGATATTAGTTATATATATATAGCTTTAATTTATATGTATTTCAGCTTTAGTAATTTTACTACTTCAACTTAAATGAAAATGAGAAATGTTGCCTTGGCAAGTAAGACCATGTGATATTTCAGTTTTTCTTTTTTAATAAATCTGCAAAAATGTCAACAATTCTGTGTTTTTCTGTCAATATGGGGTGCTGTGTGTACATTAATGAGGGGAAAAAATTAACTTAAATGATTTTAGCAAATGGCTGCAATATAACAAAGAGTGACAAATTTAAGGGGGTCTGAATACTTTCCGTACCCACTGTATATATATATATTTTACGTTGTCATCTAATATTTAATTTAATATTTAATTTAATATTTAATTTAATTTAATTTAATTTCATTTAATTTAATAATTTAATTATTTTATTTTATTTTATTTTATTTGAACAAATATTAACAATTTCTCATAGTTTTCAATACAACACTGTTTAGTAGTCTTTTTTTGGCACTCTGAGTCTTTTACTCTTTTGCACACTGTTTCAATGCTGGGCTTTGAGTTACAAAACACAAATACCATTATGTAACAAAACAAGATGCAAAGATGGCAATGTCTCCAGAAAGTACTGCCCACTTGTGATATTATGCTCCTATGACCTATAACCTTTCAGTCTTAAAACTTGTCTTAAAAGTCTTTTTTTTAAGTCAGGACATAATACCATTCAAAGTTCTATACGGTGAGATTTTAACTTTGTCACTGCTCTTGCTGTTGGACATCAAAGATGACCTTTCAGCAGCATTGCCAAGGTAATAATGTCTCTAATCCTTTCCGTTTCTCAGAAAGCTATCCTTTTTATGGTGGTTTGGTAGATGACAACCTGCCAACTTAAAGGAGGCTGCCTGGCTAACAGCCATAGTTAACAAAACAAAAAAGCAATATCTCACATTATGACAAAGAATAATTATTTTTACAGTAATTTACACAAGAACCAGCCTGCAAATTACCACTTTGCCATACAAATCACCTGTCATGCTCACAATGATGCCTTTGCTCAACATAAAATATCCATTACATGCCTGTACAAGAGTAACTCAGTGGCTAATCAGTCAAGCATTCAAGTCAAAACTACGAAAATTAGCCCATTATTAACAATAACTGACAATTTCTAGACAATTAATACTTACACTTGGCATTAATTATTCATCTGGATGAGACAAGTTATACTTTTTCTGCATTAATTCAACATCCAGTACATAAGCCAAACAAAAAAACAAAAAAAAAACGGGTTCCATCATTTGCAATTAGGTTTGTCTTCCAGTTTAAAACTGTTGTAAAACAATCTTCATTTTTGCAATTCCGTGCCACTAGTGATGATGAAATTGCTTACAGCTGCTTTAATGTCGTATCTGCTTCCCTTAATCAGATTTGAAATCTCACTGAGAGCAGTTTTAAAGAGTGAATGTTCTTTAGTTAGTAGCTGGCGTCATACATTCAGTTTTAAGGTTTTCATGGACAACAGGTGGTCCATTGTGTAGCTGAGAAAAGAAGCGTCTCTTTGACCATATCCTCTTGCCTCTCTGAGATAACGTGAAATTGACAGCTTTCCACTGTGCACAGAAGCATTCTCCATCAATCTTCACGCTAAAACAATCCACACAGACACATACTAAATCATCAGATTCATCCAAATTACTAATCCAATATTCTAAAACAAATAGCAGAAACAATGGATGATCACACATTCTCTGTTAGCTTCTGTCCTGCACTTTTACATTAGATTGCTTAATTGGCACAGATGTCTCCAGTTTAATGCACCGCACCACATCCATCCTCATTGAATATTTTAGCTAAATACATCATGCCTTGTCTTCAGAGGTTTATCCTCTTTTGACTCATCCTCAGAGTCAGGCAGCAAAGTTAGCATCTCTTGCATGTTCTCTTAATGTATTCATCTTGATATGGCCTGATGTTTTAGCTAATGTCTCCTGCCAAGAGGATCACTGTTGTTGGCCACGAGCGATATTTTAAGGTGCGCATGATCTGGCAGAATTCAGATGATGTATTAAAAGCTCTTTACATCTTCTCCTCACACAGCAAGTAAGTTGTTGTAATGCAGCTTTAGGAAGAGGTGACACCTGTCAAGCTACAACAAAAGAAATTTGCATAATGCAGATTTATGAAGCCTGCCCATAGAGAAGGCAATTACTGCTGTCAGTCACTGACACAAAACACAGCTCCCATTTCTCTCTACCGCACAGGCACATTTAGCTACAATTCTAATTATCCATGACAAATGTGTTAAATTAAAACCAAATTATTGTAGAGAATACGATGTTATTGTTAGGGTGGTATTATTAACTAATATGGTGGAAATAAACTGTTTGCAGACCAATCTAGACCAATACAGCAATGAATAAAAGGGCATGCTGTTCATCATTTGGACACATTACTAAGTCAACTGATAACTGTACTAAGTTAGTAGTAGATCCCTCCTTCCTGCTACAAACTTCTTGCTCTTCGAGCCAGTTTTCTTGGCAGATGTTGTAAGTTTCTACAGTATATTTGCTGTCATGTGATACGTTTATGAAGGATGTTCAGAGTCAAAAAGATGTAATTTACATTTTAATTCATTTAAACGAGAGACCCTGGTAAAATCACCATTCAACTTGTTAATCCAGTTAACATACAAGATATTCATTATGAGCCTCGTTAATGTTGTACTGACAGTGATTTGACAGAAAACCTGTGAATATCTGAATGGTTTGAACCCCATCAAACACATCATATGCGCATGTAAGCAGCAGTCTTTCACTAATTTACAATGCCTCTGGAAAGCCAGATGTGTTTGCCCTTATCATAATTGTTTATTTCTTACCACTTTCAAGGATGCAAACTAGTGAAATGTTCTTAGTGACTTGCCAAATGTTTTTTATTACATTGTCTTTCAAGCCCAGTCATTTTTGTCACTAATTAAATCATCCAGCTGTAATCTGCTCTATAAATGAGTGTTGCACACAAAATCTGGCACACAATATGTTGCTGTAGTTCTGAACCAAAATGAAAGCTCATTTTAATTATTGTTGTACTCAATCCAGATATAATAAGCCTGGATTAATAGTCCTTATTAATATACAATGCCAAGAACACACAGGCCCAAGCCCTTTACACACTATTCTGTGATGTGAAAGGCCCAGATTAACAAAATGAGGCCCTGGTTAAAAAAATCTACTATGACATAATTCAATATCTATGATTTAAATGATGCTTGGAATATTTATAGAAGTTTATTTAATAATAATAATAATTGGTCAGAATACAATAATATTTCAGAATGATCATCAATAGAGAAGCATTAGGGAGGAACTAAAGGGAAACACCACTGATCATCTTCATCATTGAAATTTGAAGCAAATATTTATAATCGTGCATTCCTGCCGAATACGCACAGAAGACTGTGAGGTTATCATAATTGTTTATTTCTTACCACTTTCAAGGATGCAAACTAGTGAAATGTTCTTAGTGACTTGCCAAATGTTTTTTATTACATTGTCTTTCAAGCCCAGTCATTTTTGTCACTAATTAAATCATCCAGCTGTAATCTGCTCTATAAATGAGTGTTGCACACAAAATCTGGCACACAATATGTTGCTGTAGTTCTGAACCAAAATGAAAGCAATCCATTATATAAACAGAGGGTAGTGGTAGGGAAAGTAAATCTGACCTCCAAGCTCTGTCTAATAATAATAATAATAATACATAACCCTACATCTGTCCTCTCTCAGCACACACAAACACGGCCAACTCACAGCATGTGTTACAGTACAGATGAGGGGCATTAAGTGTGACGTGAGAGAGTGTTTACACCGGGATTGACATTGCAAGTACACTGCTATGCACAATACATTAATATATGTTATGTTATGTGTATATTTTGTGTACATCGGCACACATTGTTCCATCTGAATAGAATTTTGAAGTTTTTTAACTACTATGCTAATGTGTGTATGTGTCAGTAAACACAGTTTTAAAAGTATGTGTAAATGCACCTTTTCATTCCGATGTGGATTCTGTGCTGCCATTGCAGTGTAATAATGGCTAAAAAAAATATGTTGGTGCTTATGGTATCATAAGGTAGCTGGCAATGGCTAGCTCTTGTAAATAATTCCTTCACTTGCACTGTTTAATCAGTCCTCTCTTTCAATGAATGTCTTAAAGACACAAGAACTTCCATCCAACCAAGTGTCACTGCATACAATTGCTTTGAGACAGACAGACAGACAGACAGATAGATAAAAGGGTTTGAAAGTTATGGTATCATAAGGTAGCTGGCAATGGCTAGCTCTTGTAAATAATTCCTTCACTTGCACTGTTTAATCAGTCCTCTCTTTCAATGAATGTCTTAAAGACACAAGAACTTCCATCCAACCAAGTGTCACTGCATAGACAGACAGACAGACAGACAGACAGACAGACAGATAGATAAAAGGGTTTGAAAGTTTTTCTTTATTATTTCAGTCACATTGTCTCTCAAACTCTCTCTTTCATTGTTCGTTTCTTTTCAGAAGAGTGACATTGCCATCATCAGGAGTTGATGATCTATGGGTAAGCAGCTTAATGATGTGTGTAATTCTCTTCTCACCTCACTAACTTCTCTGTCTGTATTCTCTTTTCTTTACTAGTGGTGTTCAACTTAAGGTGTATGTTTGCTATACACTTTGTCTGAACATCTGCTGACCAAGAAGAAAAGGATGTGTAATTTATTAGGAAAAGCCACATACATTGAGTTAAAGATATATTTATGATAAAAATGAAGTAAATGCAAAGGAACAGAAGAGTTGGTTTAATTCTCATCTGATTGAGAATTATTGCCAAGTATGTTTACACACACAAGGAATGTGTCTTAGTGACAGACAAAATAACAATAAGATATTGATAATAAAAATAAAATAAAGGTAACTAATATACAGTAACACACACACACAGGTTTGTTTTTGTGAAAAGTGGGGACTCTCCATAGGCGTAATGGTTTTTATACTGTACAGACAGTATATTCTATTGCCCTACACCAACCCTACCCCTAAACCTACCCCTCACAGGAGACTTTCTGCTATTTCAGATTTTCAATACACTCCATTCTGTGTGATTTATAAGCGTTTTGAAAAGTGGGGACATGGGGTAATGTCCTGAAAAGTCACCTTCTCCTTATAATACCTATGTCATACCTTTGTCATTATACAAATTTATGTCCTCATTTGTCACAAAAATGCGTACACACACACACACACACACACACACACGCACACACACGCACGCACACAATAAAATACAATATACAATAAAGATGACAATGACAGATCAACCCTTCTGGAGTTTAAAACTTGAACCTGTTAATAAACTTAGGGCACTATGAAATCCATTTTATTTTTTCCTAAATTCCATTTTATTTTATTTATTTTCCAAATTCCATTTGAATTTTTCTGGATTCCGTTTTTTTTTTCATTTGAATTTTTCTAGATTGTTTTAATGGTTAAATTAAATTGTATTAATCAAAAAGCATGTCTAATTAACTGAAATCAATTTAAAAGCAATTTACAAAAGTTACATTTTTAAGGCCCTATGAAATATGTTCAGTTTTATTTATTTTTTACCAAATTCTGTTTCCCAGTAATTATCTTGATTACATTTTAATGGTTCCATTATATTGTAGTAATCAAAAGCATCTCTAATGAATTGATTTTGTAAAAAAAAAAAAATGTATTATTATTTTATTTCTCTTTTTTTTCAGAAATACTGTGTTGTGTATTTACATTTTTCTGATAAATAAATTCTGATAAATAATTTTTCTGGTAAATTAAAAAAAATGATGTTTTAATAACATTTGTATTATTATTAGTAGTAGTAGTACTATCATTACATTAAGTAATATATTTCTGTCACAGTTTTTTCAAGTTAAACCGAACTTTAATTTTGGCGGGTTGCCGTGAAGACCTTTAAGTTTCTGTTTGTATATGATATGATGATAGATTTTCTCAAAAGAATGGTAAAATGCTCATAAAGTGACTCTGAGAGCAGTTCTAGAGATTATGTTCATGTGTTCATCTGCTCATATATTGAGGCGGCAGACGCTGAAAACACTGCGAACGTCACGTGTGCTTCAGTATGTGTGTAGTATTCACAGTATTAGCATTCGCCATTCATTCACACAAACACACAGAGCATGCAGGATTCATATTTAAATAGTCTTTTGTGGTTTGATACTCAGACATTAATCCATATCGTGTTTTCATTTAAGTGTACTGACCTACTTTAGATTTTTTGCGGAAAACGACTAACTGCCAGACCAGACACCGACTAGACCAAAGTGGTTAAACATGTTGCAAGTAGCACTAAACAATATGAGTCAACAAAATCAAGTGCCAGCTGTAGTCTAAATGTTTCAGAATGGTCCTTCACACAATTTGTGGTTATCCTTTATTATACTACTGATTTGATATTTCTGATGAACGATAAGCTGCTAACACTTATTCAGCACATACTTACAGTTCCCTCTCTGCCTGAAAAATATAAAGATTTTTTTACTGTGCTAGACATAAAAAAGTAAGCTTTTTAATGCCCAGCATTTTTATGCCTTTACTATTTTATCTTTAAATTGTTACTTAAAAGTTTTATGACGCTCTGACTTCCTGTAATTAAATTCATAATTCAATATTATGATCAAGCCTTTCTCAGTGTAAATGTTTTAATGGTTCTACTGTTGTTGGCAGATGAATATGTTTTAGTTTGTGAGTTATGAAGGAAAACGTAAAAAAAAAAAATGTTACAGTTGCCTCCAGTGTCCCCTAATGCCAATTTGCAACGTGTAAACTGATGTTTCACTGCCTGTCTTTATTGCCTGAGCTTTCAATTCTGTGGCGAGAGCAACTAGAGTGAAGTATGATGTTATAAAACTGAGTGCATCACATATCAGTTCAGACTTCCATTCAGATGGAACAGATGGTCACTCGAATCTACTGAGTGTTGACACAAGGCTTGAGTTTTCAAAGTCCACCCAACGTATAATACTGCCTAAAGGGATAGGTCACCCAAAACTGAAAATTCCCTCATCATTTACTTACGTTCATGTAACTGCAAACATGAATGACTTTCATGATGTGTTAAGATGTGTTAAGGAATGTTCATGCTGCATTTTCTCATTCAACATTTAGGTTCAAAGTAAGAAAGCACGTTATTCAGCTTTAGAGGACGGGTAAATGATGACAGAACTTTCATTTTTAGAGCAACAGTTCCTTTATAATTCTGCCAAAATACACTGAAGGAATTTATTATGAATGTTTGGTGCTGTTAAACCTGTGTCAAGAATGATTACTTGGCATAAAAATTAAAAAAAATCACAGCACCATATCCACACAGATATGAGGCACATGAAAATGTGTCTCTGTAAGCTTGATAAAGCTCCTCTGATTTGTTTTACTGGCTTTCTCCTGTATTATTAAACTGTCTCTGTCCCCGTCGGCCATCATTCAACACAGAGGAAGTAAAAATTCCCTCATCATTTACTTACGTTCATGTAACTGCAAACATGAATGACTTTCATGATGTGTTAAGATGTGTTAAGGAATGTTCTCTCAAATGTACTCTTAGTCTCATGTGTCTTGATTGTTGATAACTGACATCTAACTGGGTCTACACATTCATTTACACTGGGTCATATAAATGTAACTAGCATAGTAGTTAGCACAGTACAACTGAATGACCAAAACAGTTAGCATTTAATCTACACTTCATCAACATGACATATACTTAATACAGCACGTTATAGTGTTAGAATGTGCATAATCTAATGAATATTCATGATCCAAGCCTTTTCCCACAATGCTCACAAAATTTTTGGTAACACTTTATTTTACAGCGTCCTTGTTATATGTTAAATGTACTTACAATAACAGTAAATTGTGCATAATTTCAAGCAACTATAAGCCTAAACCAATCTTTAGTCCTAACCCTATAGTAAGTAGATGTTGATTAATATTACTCTGTGTATATTAATCTATAATTACACTATAGGACACCTTAAAGTGTAACCACTTAAAGGGGTCATATATATTATTCATATATGATGGGGTCATATATGATGTTGCTAAAAAGAACATTATTTTGTGTATTTGGTTTAATGAAACGCGTTTATGCGGTTTAAGAGAAAGAAAAACACATTATTTTCCACATATTGTACATTATTGTTTCTCCTCTATGCCCCGCCTTTCTGAAATGCGTCGATTTTTACAAAGCTCATCGGTCTGAAAAGCGAGGTCTGCTGTGATTGGCCGAATACCTCAAGCGTGTGACGGAAATGTTACGCCCCTTACCATACTGTGATGCCCTGTCCGGCCGGAGCGACGAGACAAAAACATTAAAACCCATTATAAACGAGGCATTTGTTGCATCCAGTGGGGACATAATTACGGATTATAATGACTTATACTGTCTTTTTACGCGTTGCGTTGCGTCGCGCCGCGTAAAAATAAAACCATGTCTGCATTTGTGATCGGAGAAATGACAAACAGCAAGCGCTACTCTACACTGCTCAAAACTCGTGTTTGAATCATCAGTGGCAAATCCTTTATATATAAAAAACTTACTTACAGTATGAGAGTCAGAACAGCCGGCATTGTAGTCTACTTTACCAGGTTCAGGAAACAGTCCGCCATAAAATGCGCTGCACACATCTGAATATTTGGGTTGAACTGTTCTGGAACAGTGTTGTAAATACAACTTAACCACTGATTTCTAGTTGTGTTCTCTTTTGGAAGACCAAACAAAGTAGTTTCACTTTCACAACGAAACCCACAGCGTCACACACGGCGGGCTAGAGTGAGCGGCGGCCGGCGGGCTTGAGGCAACCACATGTGACGACCACCGCTTCGTCCACGGTGAAAGCCGATTCGGTGATCCACAGCGCTAAGTTGATGTATTCCCTCAGCGATCAGCACGGATCAGCTCCAGGCATGACGAAGCAGATATCGTCCTCTTTTGGAAGACCAAACAAAGTAGTTTCGCTTTCACAACGAAGCGCACAGCGCCTTCACGACATGGCGGCAGCAACAATACTACAGCGAGAATAAAAGTTACGCCTTCTTTCTTTGCGTGCACATTTGGGCAGCGTTATGCAAATCTTCCCACATGGTGACGTAGACATGTGGAGGCGTGTTAGAACGAACCGTTTTAGGTAGGTGTGGCTGACTCTTAACTTTTATAAAGAATATCTCTTTGGATTTGAGACTTTAGTCTTTGCAACTTTACAGATCTTCTTTATGCACCAAGAGCTTGTAACACTTCAAAGAGAAAGGAAAAATTGAAATCGCATCATATGACCCCTTTAAGGTACTGATTAGTGTCTTTTATCATACTGCTGTTGCTGCTGTCTTATAATAATCCACTGGAGTGTGTTGTATATGTGTGTAGATGGCAAAATCACTGATCAGCCTCCTGTGGCTTATTGCTTTGGTAGAATAAGACCGTTTATTAGGCAGTTTAAGAAGAACACACTATTGTGGGCTCCAAGCAAACAAAATGATATAAATGTAACTATGTGTCCAATACCTGTTGTACAGCAGAATATCTGGTGTCCAGATCTGATTGGACGGGAAACGCAGAGTCTGAACACCAGGGTAGTTATCAGGGTTCCAGCTCAGATAGACATCTGTCCATCCCTGAAAACATGAAACATGCATCAGATTCAGCATCATTAAATGCTTGATAGTTAGACACAAACATATTCTACACACACACAGCCAGAAAACACAATAACACAATCACACAGCTGGGGTCTCCCCAGGGTACACACATGTACCTTTACCACTGGAAAATAAGGAAATAAGGACATAAATACACATACAACACAGAGCAAAGACACATGCATATGCAATACACAAAACCATATATAACACCATGTGTTTGAACGGTCTCCAAAAATCACTTAAATGCCAATAATTAAAGTTCAATATAGTCGGTGAATGTAAAAAATGTTAATACGAGTAATGTGTGTTGACATCTCACTTCTTTGTGCATGAACTCCACCTGATCCCTCTTCAGAGGTGTAGATGGCCCTTGGCTATATTTTCTCTAGCCTAAAGTTGCCTCTCTGCTGTATTATAGGGCAGGTTAATATGCATTGCCACACTGGATTTAGAGTAATATAATGTTTTTTTAAAGCTTTATTAAGCATCACACAAGTAGTCTTTCTTCTTATAAGCAACAGAAAGCACACTAATATCCTATTAAATTCATTTAGAGATGCCCTCAACTGAGAAAAGGCAAACAAGACATTGCATTCTGAAATTAGACTTGCTGCTTTGATAATTGGAACTAGGGCTGTCACAATATTAGATTTTTCACTACATGATTATCGTGGCCACTAAAATTCACAATAACGGTATATCATGATATATATACAAATCTTGAAAAATAAATATAAAAATAAATAAATAAACCATGCTATCAGACAAATTCCTATTTTTTCCTTCTTTGACCAATGAAACACATCATTGCATACAAAAAGAATAATTACACTAAACAGAAGAGACTAAAATGCAAACCGTTTTTAGTTTACTACAGCCTCAAAGTACAATTTATGAGAATAACAACATATTTTTACTCCAAACGAGTGTTTTAAATAACTTCCTTTTATGAACTGATTCTTATCACAGAATGAGGCAGAAGTTATATTATTTTATAATATTCTATACAGTGATAAATGCTATGTCGATTAGCATTACCGTATAAATACATATCCTTATTAAAATACCTGAGATGGCTTGAAGAACACAGATAAACCATATACATTTTGACTGTCTTCATGTTTCGTCAGATAAAACATTTCTTTCTGCATTTTACACAATAGCTGGATACCTACAAGGATGAAAAGTTTTTGGATTAACTATCCCTGTAACTCTTGGAAATTTTGGTAGAAGACCCCAGGCATGTTCAAAAAACTGGTGTGAGTTTCTACAAAATAAAAAAAAAATGTAGGTGAGGCACATCTATTATTTTTTTTACGTTTGTCCCTTTTTATCTCTTGTACACTCTTAAAAATAAAGGTGCTTCAAAAGGTTCTTCAAGCGATGCCATAGAAGAACCATTTTTGGTTCCACAAAAAAACATTCAGACAAAGGTTCTTTAAAGAACCATCTCTTTCTTACCTTTTTGTAATCTGAAGAACCTTATTTCGCCACAAAGAACCTTTTGTGAAACAGAAAGGTTCTTCAGATGTTAAAGGTTCTTTATGGAACCATTTAGACAAAAAGGTTATTCTATGGCATCGTGAAGCACCTTTATTTTTAAGAGTGTATTACAAATTGCTGTCATTATTATACGACCTTTCAACTATTTCTGATAACTTGTGTGTGTGTGTGTGTTCACTGATGCACAATTAATTGAGTTAAAACAACAGGGAGAAAATCATGTTTGTTTTATCCTCACAGATCACATCAGATCAGTCAGGAGGAAAGAAGAGTTTCTGTCCCACACATCTCTGTCTGTGTGTGTGTGTGTGTCTGTGGCTCAGATGTCCCAGTGTGCTTTAGTGAGCGTATTCCCCGAGGCGCTGCCTCTCTTTGCGTACACGACGGCTTGCTCGGCACTGACATCATGATAGAATCAGGAAATGTGCGCTGCACTTATTTCATAGATGTACTGCAACACATACTTACAGTAGAACATACTGTTTCTACACCATGTCCAATAAAAGCATGGGAAGAAAACAACAGATCCACTTTCTTCCCAATGTTAAATGCGCAGTTTCATGTTTTTAAGAAACACGTAAGATTTTAGAACCAATAAATGATAAGGTGAGAAGTTAATTTTTGAACCAGTTTAATATTTGTATATTTGCACGTTTTGTATATTCTGTATAATATAATTTAATATACCGTATTCTGTTTTTTAAGATCATACCACCATTCTACACTTCAAAAAGTGGTAACCTAAAAATGGTCAATCTAAATTAACTGGTTATACAAGTCAAAAATATTATTTAACACTGAACCAACATATATTTATACCAACAAAATTAATTTGTATATGTTGAATCAGAGAGAAATTGTTAAGGTAACAATTTCAGGTTACCATTTAAATGAATGGAAAGAGATTTAATGCTTTTTTTAAAAACAATACTTTTGAAAACTAAACTAAACAAAAAAAAAACCTTTTTTAATAATTTTTATCATGCCTAGACATGAGGAATGACAGGGTTTAAGCAGAAAAAAGGCTGCAGCCAGTAAGACCTGTTGGAGTAGACTGCAACAATGCAACTCCTATTCAAAATCAGTTCTTTAAATCTGCTTCATAATCCCATATATTAAAGCAACTGAGGTTGACAGATGTTGCTACAGTACTTTGTGCTAAATTTTGAGAGATCTAGGACCAAAACACACCACATTCGAGATACAACCATCCCTATTCCCAATCATCTAGCCCTCAGCCTTTATCTCAATCATAAACGTGTGTGTCTCATGCTACATTTAACATGTGACATCCATCTGTGGGCCATACATTACAGCGTCAAAAAATCAAAAGTCAGTTTGTGGGTGATCATCTGTGCAACGTCTGTCTCTAAGCCTGCTTGGCACTTGGAAAGCAACTGGTCTGAATGTTGGGTTCAAAATCAGAGCGGCCCCTTTGTGGATAATTTCTTATGCAGCTTAATTTCATGGTTAAGTGCTCAGTTGGCTAAACTCATGCATTATGGCTGATGAGGTCAATAAAGGTGAATTAGAGATGAGCAATGTTTCAGACAGATAGAAACACCTTTTAACAACTAAAACTCACTGTTGGCACCAGTCAATTGGTGCCATTTGAGTATATTCACATTTGCAAACATGCCTTTCATGAAATTTCACACTTGCCTGCCTTTAGGCTGATTATGTTTACCAAATATATTTAATGTGTTTATGTTTTGCACCTTTAGTGGGCCTTGGCATTTTAGCAATTACTTTGGTTTGTAATGTTTCTCAGCATGGAAGCTTTTCCTCAAGTAAATAATATCCAGATGAGTTTTGAATGCAGAACTGGAATATATTCAAAGTCTGACAACATTGCTCATCTTAAAGCACTCTTTGGCGCCAAAAACAGTTTATCAACCTCATGGCATATTCATGCTTTTTTATGAAATCCTGCAGTGAAATATAATATAAATGTTTGTTTTTACATTCTTCTGAAATTTGTTTAGAACTCAATTCTATTGTTTAAAGTGAAACTACATAAAAATGCAGTCCAAAGAAGGTGCACCAGATGACGGCAGCCATGTACAGACCGATCCTAATGCAAACAGCTATGTTATGAAGTCAGGAAGCCCATTATAACTCAAGCTCCCAGATATAGACCTGGTCCTGCTCCACTTCAAGCTGTTATTTTAGTTGTAAATCTGCCTGATGTGACCAAGGGGCATGACATTAAACCTAGAAGCCATTGAAATGTCGTTATCTTGTTTCTCTGAGGTCTGAAACCTTTGTTTGTCACCTGTGAGTCATGCGACTGGAACAACCTATTTAAATTTCAAATAATTCTGCTGCTTGCAACACTGCTTGTAGCCGAGAGCATTGCATGTGAATGCATTACCAGGTGAGCTACTGAGCAAGTTTACTACATCAGAAAAGTCATATATATGGTACATATGATGTAATTGTCAAAATATATTAGTTTATAAGTCATGCAATATGGTGAAGTGCATG
>NW_015506008.1:440611-441138 GCF_001515645.1 Sinocyclocheilus grahami | reverse complement strand
TGTGTGTGTGTGTGTGTGTGTGTTTATGTGAGCTCTAGAACATTCAGCTTTGAATGATCAAAGACGTTAGTTTCATTCTGAGAAGTGTCAGCTCTCATTTCCTCACATTTCATTCAGTTTGGACCAGGGATGATCCACAGTGTCATCAATTTACCATTAGATATTCTTGTTTCTGGCTTCAGCTATAGTTCAATAAGTAACTGACCGATACGAACAAAGCACCAGCTTCAGAGGGGTTCCAAATAAAGTGTCAACACAGTTTTAAAGATACTATAATAGAATAAATTCAATTTTAAAAAAGGAAAGTTTAGGAAGGGTTTCACTCATAAAAAAGTAGGTTTTACTATGTGTTACCATGTTCGTGATTCCGTGGTTTTTGGTATAATATTTGCACTGCCCCGGAGTATCAAGTAAATATCATGGTATAATATGTTAATCATACAGTACCACAGTATATATCAAAGTATGATATATAACAGTATGACCTAGTCAGATATAGACATATTTTCCTTTGTAGCAAAATTAAC
>NW_015506008.1:438622-439804 GCF_001515645.1 Sinocyclocheilus grahami | reverse complement strand
AAAAAAAAAAAAAAAAAAGCATGCCAAATTAGTACAAAAACTTCTCTGTACTAAACCAGTGTTTCTTAATGATAGCAGTTCTAAAATTTACCTGACCTAAATATTTAGCAAAATATTGATGCTACGTGAAAATAAATAGTACAATAATAATTGGCACCACAGAATTACAGAAGTAAAAAATTAAGTGCAACAAATATTTGTTACATTGTGTAATTATACGTGCTTGATCAAAACATGACCCAATATAATGGGAAATAAAATATAACGTAATATAATGTTTTGACATTAAATATTAATATAGGTTTAAGGTCTTCTGACTGTTGTTGTTGTGTTTTTTTCAAGACGTTGTGGATTATTATGAGAGTCCCGCTGGTGAACTGTTGAATTAAAAGTAATTCCTCTCTATAAATGTTTTACAAAAAAGCAGCTTTATGTGCTGCACTATCAGAATAGTGTGGGAAAGTCCTCAGGATATGTCCTCGGAAATGTGTGTAGACTTCAATCAGATTTTCTGTCTATCCAAAAGTAATATGTACTGATTATTCCACAGATATAAAGTGGAAAACAATTATTTTTCAAATAATTGATTCCATCAACCTCATAAACTTTCAAACCAGTGATTAGTGTATTTGAAGCTTAAGAAAGTTCATTGCAGTTGCCCAATACATTGTAATTGTGTGCTTAATTTACAGAAACACACAGTATATGTTTATTACTGCATTTATGTATTAGACCTTCACGACTAAGCTTTTCCAAACATCTATTCCTGCATATACTGTATATGCCAGTACTCATAAATCACAGTTTCACTCCAAAGTCTAACTGAAACCCACTGAAACATGAGCACAGCCTCAGGCAGCTGCCTATATAAGCTTCAAATCATTTTGCTTGTCTAAAACAGAGCAATAAAATGCTGTCCAAAAAACCTTAAAATACTAAGAGTGCTGTAAATTCTTGACTATATACAGATTTAAGTGATGAAGATGCATTTCATTGACTTACATTTCACTTACATTTAAGTCACCTTTGCGAAAACGAGACCACATTAAGATACTTTTAAAAAGAGTGATTAAAAAATAACTTACTAATATATACTTTCATGTAATTTCAAGTGACACCTGTATCTTAAATATTTAAATATATATAGTATAAACAGTTAGCAAAAGTCAGTCGTCAAAAACT
>NW_015506008.1:420878-437190 GCF_001515645.1 Sinocyclocheilus grahami | reverse complement strand
TACACTGCAGACTATAGCACACAGCAGATAGATCGATTGATAGACAGACAGATCGAGAGATAGATAGATAGACAGATCGAGACTTAAAGGTAGGTGTGTTGAGGCAAGTTGGAGCTAAACTCTGCAGGACACCGGCCCTCAAGGACCGAGTTTGGGCAGCCCTGTTATATACAGTATAATGGATGTATATAGATGTATGGATATATATGTACGGATTCCTACTGGATTTCGCCTGCAAAAATGTGTCTAGCAACAATAAATGTGCACATTAATAAATATCAGAATGAAGGAATGATGGAATCTGTGAAATATTATAGTAAAAATAATCAAACTGTTTTGTCAAATTGAATGACGAATGCAATGGGTAAACACAAGGTTTGTGGAGATTTGAGATTTGTTGAGGAAGTTAATGAGACGTGCTGAGAAAAACATGAATGTTCTTTTAACATTTGGAATAAAATCCAAAGGTGGGTAATGCGTCTTCTCAGATGTGTAGTCAAACGAGTAAAGTAAACAATCAAAGATGATTTCAGATTTGATATACAGAAAATGTGGAGAGGTATCAGTGCAAATGTGTGATAAACAGTAGAGAAAAATTATTTTTTTGTGTGTTTGTTTCTTTGTTTCTTTTACCAGTGAGCAGGGAACAAGCATAGAATGGGAAATGGAAACCCTGAAGTTGAGTGATTACAGAATGCTTTGAGGATGGGAAATTGCAGTCACTCCACTCATATATTGCTATGTACGTACTGTAGTGCTCGAAACTGGACTCGAGTTCAAGGTCTTATTCTTGTCATGGACTCTTAAGCATTTAAATTCAGTCTTGACTTGGATTTTAACAAGTTTGGAATCTGACTTATTCCTGATACCATTCAAAAAAGTCAATTAATTAAAGGGGTCCTATTATGCTTTTTCAACTTTAGTTAGTCTGTAATGTTGCTGTTTGAGCATAAAAAAGATCTGCAAAGTTACAAAGCTCAAAGTCCACTTCAAAAGGAGATCATTTATTTAACAGAACTTTTCAAAAACTACAACGAACGACTCGTTTGGACTACAATGCATATTTTCAGGGATTTGTGACATCACAAATACCAACGAATGGGATGAGATCTGGTTGAGCTGCACTAGAGAAGGCAACGAGTGTTATCACTATATCAGAGACACGCTAGCTTTCCCAAGACCGATGAACTTGGAGTGGTTACAATCATCCGGGTTTAAATCGCGCTCAAATTGATTTGATTTTGATGCAATATTTACACTGAAGCTCGCAGGTGGCTATGGTAAGGGGCATGACATTTCCCGACCAGGCGCCGAGTGCTGCCAATCACAACACACACTGGCCCAGCTAACCAATCACAGCACATTTCGTATTTCAGAAGGCGGGCTTTCATTTGATACAGGAACTATTCGAGCCGTTCATGCCAGACTGGGGAGAGAGGTGTTGTAATAATGTAAAATATGTGAAAAATAATGTGTTTTTCGAACAACCTAGTATGAGAGCATGTTCTAGTACACCCCCCAAAACAAAATCAAGACTTTGTAAAAGAACAAAATAGGACCCCTTTAATAGAGCTGGGTCGAAAATATTGATAATAAATGTGAACGAACATCAGAAGGTATGTCGAAAGAAACAGGACAACTTACTGAAATGTATCAGCTCAATAGTCCAATTTAATAGTTGCTCTGTGTGCTCTGTATTTGACATCTGATTAGCAATAGGCCTATATTGGTCTCGGTAGGTTGTATGGGGTGCATGCGCAGCATATTGTTACATTGTTTGTAGGGCTCATTAGCAGTTTAATATTTATTGAGTCATGGAGATTGTGAAACATTACATTACTTTGTTATTTTTGAATTAAAAATGCAGTACTTTCTCAAGAAATCTGGTTTGTTGTGTGAACAAACTGAAATTTAAGTCTTTATTATTTCATGTATATGTGTGTGTGTGCTTTTTTAAAAAGATTTTTCTATGGTAAACAAAATGCCCTAAAAATCTGTTGTAGGGTCTGTCCACAGAGCTGAAAGAATATCTGCAGCAACTTTCCAGAATGACGGGATCAACCCTGCCTGGATTTGAACCTAGATCATTAACCATTTGGCTTCCACTCCCCTATCAAATTCCAAACTTCTGTATTGTCCCCTAAAACTACAAGCTGTTTCCAACTAAGCCACTTCTGATATAGGAAAGTTTTCTTCCACATCAACTCTATTCCATGTTGTAATGTAATGGACACACTGCATTACAAATCAAACAGAGGCCTTCTCTAATGCCAAGGATTTTTCAGCTTTTGTTTCTCGCAGTCCACCTATGCTCACACTCAGAACCCTCCCGGCACTATGGTGATGTAGAACGGTGTGGCAGCTGCCACCCCCAGCCCCCCTTAGCTGATTGCGAACAACTCATGCGTTCACAGTTTCACAGCATCCCAGTCATAGCCTATGGGCCTCTCGCCATCTGGGGCTGCGCAAGAGCCATGCCACGGTAGCCATGATTTAACACGCAGGATAAACAGATATTTCATAATTCACATGCTGTGATGGGTGAATGGAGATAGATTTCAGCCGGGTGACGGAGCCTTTGGGACAGGGGAAATGGGACTTTAAGCTGTACATTTGCCTAAAATCGTCCTTTTTTGAAGTGGGAATACTATTCTATGTGGATGAACTTCTGGTTATGAGTTACTGACTCCTGTTAATGTAAACAGCCTCTTTCTTGTTTCCTATTTCTGGTGAGTATATAATACAAATGATCAGCATTATGTGGTCGATTCACACTATTCACACACCCTCATGACAACATGTATAATGTTTAAGTGTTGAAACAATGCTTATTTTAATGTTAATTGCCTGACCCGCTGACCCCATACACTGATTGTGTTTTTTTTGTTTTACCATAAACACAATTTTTCCTTTTTTAAAAAGATTTTTCTATGGTAAACAAAATGCCCTAAAAATCTGTTGTAGGGTCTGTCCACAGAGCTGAAAGAATATCTGCAGCAACTTTCCAGAATGACGGGATCAACCCTGCCTGGATTTGAACCTAGATCATTAACCATTTGGCTTCCACTCCCCTATCAAATTCCAAACTTCTGTATTGTCCCCTAAAACTACAAGCTGTTTCCAACTAAGCCACTTCTGATATAGGAAAGTTTTCTTCCACATCAACTCTATTCCATGTTGTAATGTAATGGACACACTGCATTACAAATCAAACAGAGGCCTTCTCTAATGCCAAGGATTTTTCAGCTTTTGTTTCTCGCAGTCCACCTATGCTCACACTCAGAACCCTCCCGGCACTATGGTGATGTAGAACGGTGTGGCAGCTGCCACCCCCAGCCCCCCTTAGCTGATTGCGAACAACTCATGCGTTCACAGTTTCACAGCATCCCAGTCATAGCCTATGGGCCTCTCGCCATCTGGGGCTGCGCAAGAGCCATGCCACGGTAGCCATGATTTAACACGCAGGATAAACAGATATTTCATAATTCACATGCTGTGATGGGTGAATGGAGATAGATTTCAGCCGGGTGACGGAGCCTTTGGGACAGGGGAAATGGGACAGTCAGGCATGCATACTTTTATTTTTTCATTTTCATTTTTTTTTTCAAGTTTCTATATTGTTTGCATAAAGGATGTGGTTATTCTTTGTGTGGTTTCTATATAACACCTACTGTAGCAGGTTCACAGAAATGATACACTTTGGACTTCAAATCTGATAAGTGATCTGCATGTATATTTTATGGTCATCAGTCATTTCACAGGATAATCTGTCATGCAAACACATTGCACTCATGATGTATCCATATTCCAGGATGATAAAGTTAAACTGCATGCTGTTAAGTGAAATTCAAGACTCTTGTAAACCCAAGGATGGTGATAAATGCCTTCGGTGGCCTCACAAATCAGCAGACCTAAACCTCATTAATCCTTTAGGGTAAAATCTAAAGTGCAGATTATGTGTTTTCACTGATGTTGCAATATCACTGCATATAGTTTAGGTCTTATATACCAAGAAGCCCGAGCCGGATTAACCATATGTATACTGAAAATGCTTTCAAAAATTGGGAGATGCAGCACAATGGTTTGGGAAAGACTGAACTAAAATAGTTCTGAAGATAAAATGTACACTGTCTACTTAATAATCTCTTAATATTCATTTATTGTTTTCCATATATTTTGTCCACTTTATTCATTGCCTACATACTTATCACTTATATGCATAAACTGTCAAGAGCAACAGCTACTAAGCCAATATGTGATCTTATTCATGTTTCATGTTGATTTTTTCATGCTCAGGGACTCCTGCTGTGATGAGACACCAACATATGTATTCGTCTGGCATATAAAAAGGGTGAGATAAAATGAAAAAGGAAAATGTGTCACAGTGTATTCAAAAATACTTTCTAGAGAAAATAAACTTTTCACCTGGAGCTGGATTCACAAAACTATCTTAAGGAAAAAGAATCTTCTAAATGGCATCTTCTTTATATTGTCTAACAAAAAAAGAGTTATATATATAAAGAGAATATTTTGTATTGCTCTTAAGTTAGGATAACCTCCAATTTGTCCTTTATCCTATTTGTCCAATCTCCAAAGGTAAGATGTTATATGAATTTATTTGGTTGCTTCCAAAAAATGATTGTAATTAAGTATAACAACATAAAAACAGCTACATATAATGATTTGTCATGATTATGCATGACGTGAATTGCTGAATTCAAAATTCAGTAAGAACTCCACTTTTTCTTTTTTAAGTTAAATTATTATCTAGTGAGTTAAAGCTGTTTTGTTTTCTGATATTAGAAAAATAAATCTGTAGTTGGTTGTTAAGTTAAGAAAATCCTAGTTTTAACAATAAAGGGTTTTCTTAAATTAAAGGGTTTAGTGGTTTAGTTAAGTGGTGTACTCATGGGTCCAAGCAGGTCAGAATATTGTCAATTGTTAAGTTAGTTGGACTTCCCATAGCAAAAAATAAATAAATAAATCAGTAGTTGATGATGAAAAATAATAAAAAATATGGGCTACTTTTGAACAGGTAAGCCACAAGATAAAGTATATAATTAACCCTCATCTGTCCCTCCCGAACCTATAACAAAAGTGTCCCTCGCGGGTCAAAATGACCCGAAGGTCAAAATATGACACTAATTTTATTTTTGGTCCAGCAAGCTTATATTGGAAATTTTTTGTAATTTAAAAAAAAAAAATTATGTAAGTTTTTCTATAATTTTTTGGTGATTTTTGTTATCATATTTACCTTTTATTCTGGATATTTTTAAGAAAACATAAGCAAATAAGCAGTTTTGTACATTATTTCACCAAAAAACAAGAAAGAAAGACAATTTCATAATAATAATTCTAACGGAATTATAACCTATGCATATGTTTAGGTTATAATTCCGTTAGAACCTAAACATATATTATATATTTATTTAATATTAATGAAATTGTATGATTATGCATATGTTTAGGTTCTAACGGAATTATAACCTAAACATATGCATAATCATACAATTTCATTAATATTAAATAAATATATAATATATTTAAAAATATATAAATATGATATAAACTCGTTGGTCTCCACCACATCACTCAAATCTAACAACGTTAAGTAAAAAAAAAGTTGAAAAATCCAAATTTTGTAAAAAAAAATTTAATAATAATAATTCTAACGGAATTATAACCTAAACATATGCATAATCATACAATTTCATTAATATTAAATAAATATATAATATATTTAAAAATATATAAATATGATATAAACTCGTTGGTCTCCACCACATCACTCAAATCTAACAACGTTAAGTAAAAAAAAAGTTGAAAAATGACAGTCATATCCCAGCAGAAACATGAAAAATATTACAATTTGTTCTATGAGAGTGTGTGTACCGTGTGTGTGTATGCGTGTGTGTGTGAGTTTTTTCAGCATTGGGGATATTCTGAAGTCTCAGCCCTTCGTTTGGGTATAAATCTTTACTGGATTGTCTCAGATTTTGAATATATACAAAAATCAAATGTAATGAAAAATGCAGTTTTCTCGAAAATTCCATTCATTCCTATGCGGGTCAAAATTACATTATAACAAACTCATTTATGATTTTATATTTTATTACAGAATGCACATATATAATGCATCACTATGTTTATATTTAGAGGTATCGCCTATAAACAAGAAATGCAAATTATGTAATCAACCAGCTTTGTCTGTGTGGAGACTGTGGATTTTACCCTCAAAGGCCATTTGTTTGACCCAGGACAGTCCTTGGATATGCAAGAATGGCTGTAAATAATGTACATCTGTACCTATAGATGCTATAATGGAAGAATTTGAAAACAGACTGATAGTAAGAGTGAAGATTGTTAATTCAGGGATTTTATAAAGTCATTTTAAAACAATTTGGCCTGTTCTTCACAGGAGTACAACCTGAATCCTCATTTCAATTCAAGGCTTTTCACACTTTTTAATTTGATTTTGATGGCGAACCATAGAACAATGACCTTCATCACACTCCATAAACAGTCTTATCAATCAAACTGAAATCAGTGGATGCAGTAGTAAAGGATGGATGCAACTGCAAATCACCACTGAAAACACTGGGAAGTGGAATATGCATGGTGCGATGCAAACCAGCATCATGAAAGGAAGACCGCATGAAAGAGAAGCAGATGCAGACACTCACCACATCTATGATCTGAAGCAGTGTGAGTCCCAGCTCCACCACTATAGGTGCAGAATCATTGAGCACGGGCCTTTCCAGTCTGTTATAGCTCTCCATCAACTCCTTATACAACTTCCGCTGATATTCCCCCTGTAACGAGTCTATAGAACGAAAGAAAGAAAGAGATTAAAATGTCATCATTATTTACTGACTCTCATGTAGTTCCAAATCCGTACGACTTTCTTTTATGGAGCACAAAAGACATTTTGAGGAATGTACTGATCACTCTTCCCATGCAGTTATAATTACAACTTCAAAAATGAAGAACCATTGAAGTATAATAAAATGATTTGTGCGTTCATGAGAGTTCATGAGTAGCGATGTTGTATTTATGAATTAATTATTTTTAGTTGGATCTTTTCAAAGAGTCATTTGAACATTTGTCCATGACAAGTGTTTAATTGCTCAACGGAAGGCAAAAATATCAGTGAATAACAATATAAACACTCTAAAATATGCTGGGTTAAATATAACCCAGTGCTGGGTTAAAAAGGGACAACCCCAGCTATTGGGTTGGGTCAAAACAACCCAATAGCTGGGTTTGTTCCTTTTTAACCCAGCATTTTTTAGAGTGAACTTTGGACTGTTCTTCACATAAAGCTATCATGTGACTCCTAAAAACATCTATAGCACATATACAAAGTCCTGTGGACCACATTCATGATTCTTTTATGGTCCTTTTCCGAGGCTTGACGATAATTGCATGGCCATTATAATTCTCCCTTTGTGTGTCATAATGGTTTGGAACGAGTATAAATAATGACAGACTATTGCTAACTATCCCAACAAGACAGAATTCACGGACAGATGGTTCTGGGTTAAATTATTAATCAATCGTTAGACGGATTTGATTTCCACATGCTCTGATAGACGACTCAGTAACTGAGACTAATACCATGAGAGACTTTGCTGTTGTCCTGTAGATAAAAACACATGGAGGAGACATTCTGAGAGAAGAATGCATAAACATGTAGCGTATGAGCAATATAAAATATTCATAACTGACACACTCCTTCCAAAGATGGACTAAAGCGCCCTGATGGGATTTGCTCAAATGTTAAAACACGATGAGATGGAGAGATGAAACGGAAAATTTCAACAAACTAATGAATGACATAATATTAGCAGTCCAGGATAATTCAGTGTGGATAATTGAATTTTCTTGGAACATCTGTGATGATGTCTATGTTTAGATTCAGTATGGTTATGCTGTTATATAAGCAGAATTTCCGTCATAAATCAAAGGAACCCATTCACATTCTAAGCGAGAGGCATCATTCACACACTCCTGACTCATAATGCATATGAGGAAATTAAGAGCGGCGTATGTTCTGTGTATCTGCACGTGAGTTTGAAGCTATGATGGAGAGAGAGAGAGAGAGAGAGAGAGAGAGAGAGCAAACCATATGCAGCTCACATAAAATCTGTTCAACATGAATCAAGTTTTGAATGAATGCACTGATGCAAACTATCAGCATTCTGATGTAAGATATGCATTATATCAATGTCAAACCTGCCAACCAACAAATATGTGCTGATTTTAATCTCTGGGTACACATAAATCACTGGTGTTTTTGAAACAGTTCCATAGAAAAATGTAAACTTTGATGTTCAAATATTTGTTTAAGAATCAGTCAAAATTTTTAAGAAGATGCAATGTTTAGAGCTGGCTCTTGCCAATTAGAAGCCCTTAGTTGTTAGTTTTTATTGTAGCATATTTTTTGTTGTTGTTGCAGCAATTTTTATTTTATTTTTTTACTTTCCTCTATAAATGCTTGTTACATTTGGCCTTAATTAAATTTATTATTTTTGTTAATTCAAAGTAATGTCAATTTGTCTGTTCATGTCTACTTTCACTAACAAATACACACACATTGAATTAAACAAAGTTAAAAAATGAAACAAATGAAATAAATAGTACAGTATTTTCTTGTAAAACGTACACCAATTGTCTTTGTTAAATTTACAACTTCGGAAAAAAAATTTTTTTTACTGTGTTTTAAAGGACTGAGTTTATTGCTGGCTACATCTTCATCCCAATGATATTGGATTTTATACTGAAAATTAACTAATAGAATGACTTCAAATTAAATTTTTAAATATGCTAGAATAATACAATAATATAAAATTATTAAATTAATCTATGAACTAAAAAAACCTCACAGGACTTGCTGGAACAAAGGTCAGAAATGTCAGTAATGACTTCTAATCTTCAAGGAACGTGCTTTTTAATAAACCAAGTAAAGTTGCAATTATCAATGGAAACATTTTAGCAGCGCTAACTGGCTTTTTGCACTTCTTTGGTCCGTACAGAGAGATAAAGCAGCCAAACCTTAAATGGGCAGATAACACAAGAAGCTGCACTAAGAGCTGATGTGTGCTTCAATAAGAGCACATGGCCCTTCCTTTAAATTACCACTGAACCATATACCATTAAACATTCTTTCTTGATTCAGCATGGTGTTCTTTTCTCCTAGCATTTCTAATGGCTGATACTCGCAGAAACAATTTAGCAGAAGTCATAACCACACCTCTGCCGCGCACTGGCATTTTATTGAAATCCTTTCCATTAAAGGAAATGTGAGGCATGCATGTCAATGCATGGGCGTTTGTTAAAGAAAGAGACATCAATCTCCTACTCCTGCAGGAACAGTGATAGCTGCTGGATACAGGATAAGCTGAGCAGCAGGATACAGGCTGGGCTTGTAAACACTCAGGGTAAAAATCCTATTGGAAAGTTGCTTTGAAAGTTTACTTTCTAAAAGACTGGTTTGGCAATAGTGTCACTCACAGATAAACACACCAAACACAGCGTGGCACGCCGACAATAGAGGGGCAACAGAGGATTTAACACTATGACACTACAGGATTACAGCCCATGACGAGAATGACTGACACTCTTAACGAGGTCCCTACTGCGAGGAAATGACAGATTCCATCAAAGGCAACACATTAATTTCTCTTTTGTTCTCTTACATAATCAGAGCAATCTGGGACATTTTTTGCAGTTCTTTCTGCAATATACTATGATGTCACCCGACTCTTTAGACTGACAAATATAAAATAGAATATTTATTTACCATTTAAAAGGCAAAAACATACATATCATGCTCGTATTGAATATTTTACCACTTTTAGTGTGCATTGTAATTTTATGAAATATATAAAAAAATAAAGAAAACTTTGCGTGTTTCTCCTTGTGGAAAAAAAGTACACTTTAACTTATTACGAAAAGAATATTTAGAATTTAAAGAATTAAAAGAATATGCTTAAAATGCAAATTGAATATATTGTTTTTGGACACTTAATTACATGTTAATTGCAATCAAATGAAAATTAAACATTAAATGAAAATGAAAAATTATTCAATTATAATTTAAATTTATTAAAAGCAATAACTTAAGTACATCTTTATATGTAATTTCATAACTACTTGTATTGTCTTTGAAATATTGTTAAGTGTACTGCTGAATATACCGACAAGCATTATGGTCAACTATTTTTTTTTCTATTGAAACTGTATTTAAATATATTTGTATTACGATATTTCAAATGTAATACTGACTGACATAAAGCACTGCGCATGTGCTTTAGTATATTAGTCAGGACATCAAAATAAGTGGGTACTTCTAGCATGACAACAAATTATTAAAACTATTATTTAAAATGTACTTTAAAATAAAACTTTTAATGTCATTGTGTTAAGGAACATAGTAAACTTACGAAGTTTAAGTACACTTCATGGCCTTTTATTTCAGTAATATTACATGTACACAGCAAAAAATTAATTCTTACCTAGTATTTTTGTCTTGTATCTAGATTTAAGAATATTTAAATATTTGTAATGGAAAACACTAACTTGAGAAGCTAAATAACTTAAGACATTAAGTCTGGTTTTCTGAAAAAAGTATCAATTTAGTTCAAAATTTGAAAATAAAACAAAAAAAGTGCCAATGGAGCAAGAAAAATAATCTTGTTTTGCCCTTGAATTACGATTATTTTTCTTACCCTACAGGCAGATATTTTCTTGTTTTAAACTAAACCTGAATAATTATTTTTTTTCAGAAAACAAGACATAATTGTAACGTGCTGTTAAGGATAAGCACACGGCTGTGTAAAGACACGAAACGATCGGTCTACCGCCACCTATCTCTCAAATGGACCATTGACACGCTATCTACAATCTCAATTAGGAGTGTCAATGGTCCATTTGAGAGATAGGTGGCGGTAATGCACTTATAAGTCTGCGATCCGCCATAAAGCAAGAAGAAGAAGAAGACGCGTCACGCGCCGGCTGTCAAGGACGCGTTCAGGACAGTTCGGACATTGCAGTGCATCAGAGGTAAAAAACGATATACACACTGTTCAGTTTCTTGCACAGACCGATCGATTCGTGTCTTTACACATCAATGTATCGTCACGAGCCGCAGGGTTTAATTTGGTTTTGTTTGTGTATGCTTTTTTGACTCTCAAAGCCGTGATATCCATTCACTTCCATTATATGACTGACAGACTGCAACGGTTTGAGTTAAAAATCTTTGTTTGTGTTCTACTGAAGAAACAAAGTCACTTACATCTTGGATGCCCTGGGGGTAAGCAGATAAACATCACATTTTCATTTTTTGGGGTGAACTATCCCTTTAAGGTTTATAAATTTATATGTGAAAACAAGACAAAAATACCAAGTTAAAAATCTTTTTTTGCAGTAAGATCTGAGATTAACAATCTGCACAGATGGATCACTGGTAATCACCACTAGTTTTATGCCAGTCAAAAATGCTGTTCGCCTTGATGTAACTTTGTGTAATATACTTTTTGTGAACACAACGCTCTGAAATTGATCTCTGTAGAGAATGAATTTAAATCATATTTCTGAAAATATGTTTTTTATTAACACTACAATGGAGAACCAAAGGCAGATTCTGGTGAAACCTAATAAATAAATTGGACTACTTGTTCTACTGTATGCACTTAATTGGTCAGAAAGAATATGAAAGAAATGCTGATGTAGATTGCTGATCCACATGAGAAGTGAGATTTGTCTCATTTGCCTGCTCTTTTTTCCACTCCTCCCCAGACTGCAGCCGTCTACTCTCATTTACACTGAAAGCGATGCATCTGGCATCTCAAATGAGTCTAGTGTTAACATAGACTTGCTTGTGAAATGTACACATCAGAGTTTAGGCGTTCCAGAATACCCTAATTCATCCCAATGGAATAAGTGTTTGGGCTTCAGGCCCATCTCAGCCTGAGGGCTGATGCAGTAGCTGGTGAATGTGATTCAAATGCACATTTCAGGTATAGAAAAGACTGTCTAATGATGGAGACCAAGAAAGACATACTGTGACCAACTCTATCCTTGTCACCTCTACGGCACATAAAAGCCTTTAAGTCATGTTCATTAAATTTCATTACTTATTTAAAGCCTTTTTCCCATTGGTCATTACTATGTATGTGCCGTCATTGATTAACCCTCTATTGCCCTGGGGTAACTAACCCATTTTCTCAGCTTCACAATCACATGATGTTTAAAAAAAAATAAGGCTATAAAATTGTCACACTTCATCCTGGTGGACATTAAAAAAAACTTTTCTGGCAATGCAAACTCTATAAAAATGCCACATTCTAATTGTTTTTTTCATCCATCCAATCTATCTGTCAATCCGTCCGTCTGTCTGTCTATCTATCATCTATCTATCTATCTATCTATCTTTGTTTGTGTTCTACTGAAGAAACAAAGTCACTTACATCTTGGATGCCCTGGGGGTAAGCAGATAAACATCACATTTTCATTTTTTGGGGTGAACTATCCCTTTAAGGTTTATAAATTTATATGTGAAAACAAGACAAAAATACCAAGTTAAAAATCTTTTTTTGCAGTAAGATCTGAGATTAACAATCTGCACAGATGGATCACTGGTAATCACCACTAGTTTTATGCCAGTCAAAAATGCTGTTCGCCTTGATGTAACTTTGTGTAATATACTTTTTGTGAACACAACGCTCTGAAATTGATCTCTGTAGAGAATGAATTTAAATCATATTTCTGAAAATATGTTTTTTATTAACACTACAATGGAGAACCAAAGGCAGATTCTGGTGAAACCTAATAAATAAATTGGACTACTTGTTCTACTGTATGCACTTAATTGGTCAGAAAGAATATGAAAGAAATGCTGATGTAGATTGCTGATCCACATGAGAAGTGAGATTTGTCTCATTTGCCTGCTCTTTTTTCCACTCCTCCCCAGACTGCAGCCGTCTACTCTCATTTACACTGAAAGCGATGCATCTGGCATCTCAAATGAGTCTAGTGTTAACATAGACTTGCTTGTGAAATGTACACATCAGAGTTTAGGCGTTCCAGAATACCCTAATTCATCCCAATGGAATAAGTGTTTGGGCTTCAGGCCCATCTCAGCCTGAGGGCTGATGCAGTAGCTGGTGAATGTGATTCAAATGCACATTTCAGGTATAGAAAAGACTGTCTAATGATGGAGACCAAGAAAGACATACTGTGACCAACTCTATCCTTGTCACCTCTACGGCACATAAAAGCCTTTAAGTCATGTTCATTAAATTTCATTACTTATTTAAAGCCTTTTTCCCATTGGTCATTACTATGTATGTGCCGTCATTGATTAACCCTCTATTGCCCTGGGGTAACTAACCCATTTTCTCAGCTTCACAATCACATGATGTTTAAAAAAAAATAAGGCTATAAAATTGTCACACTTCATCCTGGTGGACATTAAAAAAAACTTTTCTGGCAATGCAAACTCTATAAAAATGCCACATTCTAATTGTTTTTTTCATCCATCCAATCTATCTGTCAATCCGTCCGTCTGTCTGTCTATCTATCATCTATCTATCTATCTATCTATCTATCTATCTATCTATCTATCTATCTATCAATTTCCATTAAAAATCCCATAAATAAGCCAGTCTATTAATTTCTGTCATGTAGTTTTGAGTATTCTGACATCAACACAAATTAAATTTTAACATTGCTGCCATAATCTGTGTTGTGGAAGGTTAATAAATCTGCAAGAAAATAATTAGAAACATTTAAACCATACACAGAAATAAACACAAATCACCAAGGAAGTGAGTAAATAAAAAAGTCAAAGCTGAGTAAACAGAAGCTGTGAAACATAACGTAGGACAGAGTGATATTACATATTTAAACAGACTGGATCAAGTATATGTCCCTTCAGCCTGCCTGAGAAACAAGCCCTCGCTGAACTTTTCCTCACATTTGAGTGCTAGCATACGGCGCTAAACCACAAACACAATTCAGGAGACTCCAGAGGGAGACGGGTGAGTATGAGATCAGCAAGCTCACAGAGAGGCTGAACCTGACAGTGATGGTGTGCTGGGTGATTTACTGAACTTCATGCAAATGCTGAAACATTATAGCAAAAAGAGCTCAATGGAAGCTTTGTAACAGCGAGGCTGCTAAAAAGAGAAAGCTGGACATAATGTGAAAAGAGAAAAAGAACTGAGGATAGAGAGGGAGAATGTGTCTCAACTGGTTTTGCTTTAAGGTTTTACATTGGAAGTGGTGACAGAATTGTTTATTGTACAAAACTAAACAAAAATGTCCTTAAAAGTCAAACTTTGAAATGTATTATTATTAAAACAACAATTTATCAGTATTATTAAAACAACAGCAACAACAATGTATTTAATAATAATAATAATAATAATAATTAGTTTTTCATTTTTTTCAAGGGAACCTGTATTTAATGCATTGATTTTTGTTTTGTTTTTTTTACTTTGCAAAGGTTTGTTAATGGTTTTTGAGTGTGAGGGGATGTAAAGTAAATTTTACATATTTAAATGTTTAACTCTCAGGTGACAAATCAATTTGTGCCAAAATACTGTAGCATTTGATTGGACTTTGGAAAGCCTTTGTTTTCTCCTTCTTTCAATAAGTCTATTCATTTGGCTATACTGACTATGCATGATTAGATGATTATTTCCATTTTATCATTTGCATTTACAAAATATTATATACTGTTTGACAAATTTTTGGGTCTTTACCCATGCACCAGTTGAGAAAAATGCATATACTGTAAGTCTGAACAAGAAAAAAAAGAGATAATTTAAGAGAGAAACAAAGAAATATTGAAAAAGACAGACTTTGTTTTTCTTTTTCAATTTCTCAAGCTCTTCTTTCTCTAAAAAAGGATCAGACGCAGATGTTCTTTGCCTGTATGTGAGTGTGTGTGATCGGACAGGTGTGTGTGCGTGTGGTTTTGTGTTCTTGCTATCATTTTAATGGGGTAGTTCTCTGTGCATTAAATTTCATTACTTATTTAAAGCCTTTTTCCCATTGGTCATTACTATGTATGTGCCGTCATTGATTAACCCTCTATTGCCCTGGGGTAACTAACCCATTTTCTCAGCTTCACAATCACATGATGTTTAAAAAAAAATAAGGCTATAAAATTGTCACACTTCATCCTGGTGGACATTAAAAAAAACTTTTCTGGCAATGCAAACTCTATAAAAATGCCACATTCTAATTGTTTTTTTCATCCATCCAATCTATCTGTCAATCCGTCCGTCTGTCTGTCTATCTATCATCTATCTATCTATCTATCTATCTATCTATCTATCTATCTATCTATCTATCAATTTCCATTAAAAATCCAATAAATAAGCCAGTCTATTAATTTCTGTCATATAGTTTTGAGTATTCTGACATCAACACAAATTAAATTTTAACATTGCTGCCATAATCTGTGTACTGGAAGGTTAATAAATCTGCAAGAAAATAATTAGAAACATTTAAACCATACACAGAAATAAACACAAATCACCAAGGAAGTGAGTAAATAAAAAAGTCAAAGCTGAGTAAACAGAAGCTGTGAAACATAACGTAGGACAGAGTGATATTACATATTTAAACAGACTGGATCAAGTATATGTCCCTTCAGCCTGCCTGAGAAACAAGCCCTCGCTGAACTTTTCCTCACATTTGAGTGCTAGCATACGGCGCTAAACCACAAACACAATTCAGGAGACTCCAGAGGGAGACGGGTGAGTATGAGATCAGCAAGCTCACAGAGAGGCTGAACCTGACAGTGATGGTGTGCTGGGTGATTTACTGAACTTCATGCAAATGCTGAAACATTATAGCAAAAAGAGCTCAATGGAAGCTTTGTAACAGCGAGGCTGCTAAAAAGAGAAAGCTGGACATAATGTGAAAAGAGAAAAAGAACTGAGGATAGAGAGGGAGAATGTGTCTCAACTGGTTTTGCTTTAAGGTTTTACATTGGAAGTGGTGACAGAATTGTTTATTGTACAAAACTAAACAAAAATGTCCTTAAAAGTCAAACTTTGAAATGTATTATTATTAAAACAACAATTTATCAGTATTATTAAAACAACAGCAACAACAATGTATTTAATAATAATAATAATAATAATAATTAGTTTTTCATTTTTTTCAAGGGAACCTGTATTTAATGCATTGATTTTTGTTTTGTTTTTTACTTTGCAAAGGTTTGTTAATGGTTTTTGAGTGTGAGGGGATGTAAAGTAAATTTTACATATTTAAATGTTTAACTCTCAGGTGACAA
>NW_015506008.1:380878-418378 GCF_001515645.1 Sinocyclocheilus grahami | reverse complement strand
ATCATTGCATCATTGTTCCAATACATAGTGGAAAAGCTTCCAGATGCATAGAAGCAAAGGGACGGATTAATGCTTTTTTGCTGTGATTTTGAAAGTAAATTTTGGTACAGTCAGTGAGGTACGTTACTAATGTGATGATGAGGTATGGTTCACTGTAGGGTTCAGGTCTGGATTGTGTGCAAGCCAGTCATTTCCAGTGCATGTTACTGATACAAAACATATGACTGCCATCTCTCATGCTGACCATTTTCTCTCAGCCAAATAGTGTAAGCTGCTGGTCTATGGGATTTTAAGGTCATGGTATAAATTCTAACCCTCCATGATAGCCAGGAGTGTGCTGTGAGTGTAAATATTGTCAGAATGTAGGATAAAATGAAATTTCTGCCAATATAAGGAAAATGCCTATGCTGTTTTGGTGTCAAGACATCAGACAACAGTAGTCCAGGAATCCAGGGTGCCTTGTGTGCAACTGTACCTTTTAAAGAAATCTGCAAACTCAGCCTTACAATATTACCATAATTGGCACAGAGCTGACCAAAGTCATAAATTGAAGTAATTTTGCTGAAATACTAAGGGCAATGGGTGAGCATGACCTCTGTAAATAGTTTTAAGGGAATCCCAGACCTTAAATGGCAAGAAGTGAAAGCCACACACACTGAATGTCCAGACAAAAAAAAATCAAGGAGCTTTAATCATACTCTAGACGTAAGGGCAATTAAAGGGCACCAAGAGACCACCTTCATGTATCAGTAACGGAATGTGTTATATATCCAAAAAGACACAAACCAAGTTCTCTGTTTGACAGGTTATTATTCAGAGCAGTTCCAGTTCCAAACTTGATTGGCTGAGTCCTGATTTAATACGGTCCAACAGCATGGGACATTTCACTGTTTGTATCAGTCTGCATGTCTGTGTTTACGCACAAAGGTTGATGCTTTGGTTACTTTTGGAACTATTTTCGGTCAGCTAAGAGATATACGAACTAACTCGCCAATTTTTTGAGTTAATCAATATTAAATGTCATTCAGGCATAACATCACTGGGGTATAACAGATTTATTGCGCGAGGCGTTCATTGAATGTATCGAAAAGAAGTCGAGCATACCGACATGCACTTGATGCGCGCGCATACCCATACACTCCTGCAATGAGTTAACCCATAATACCCTAAAACTATAGGTCATAAAGCATTTCTTTTGTCCCGACTCACACTGACGTGTTAGCAAGCAGACCTAAGGATTGTGTGCGGTATTTTTGTCAGTGCTCGTGCGCCAGTGCGATCGTGCCAGATGTTACTGGGTATTAAGAGGTCGAGGTGCTGCAAGGCAAATCGCACACAGACACTCTTACAAGATAAACACACTTGCTCATATTACAGTTATACACTGAAATGACCAATCCTCGCTTTAATTTATAACTCACCTCACCATTTTGTCTTACTTTACACTTTACAACAACACCGAAGTAAAAGAAACTCATTTAGATATGATGTACCTCCACGGAGTTCACTTTTTCGATTACAAATCTACGTACATTTTATGTTTGGTAAATTACTTTAGCAAAAAAAAAAAAAAAAAGCACATACCTTTAATACAAAATGACGTCCATATAAAAAATCCAAGGTGTAGAATTCCAAAATATCTTTGATTCCGCATCATTCCTGAAATGGGAAGCTGTCCTTATACACACAAGCCGACGAAACTTTAGTCTGTCAGCATCCGAGCTGTGTGCTGAGATAAGTAACACTCTCTCTCTCTCTCTCTCTTTCTCTCTCTCTCTCTCTCTCTCTCTCTCCTTTTGCTTTTAATTTCTCGAACAACCGCAATGCAAGAGCAGTCTGTCTATAATCAGCATGTTATGCTTAAACGGTGACCCATTAACTGTCTTTTTCTCTGGTTTAATCAGTCCCAGCCAAGAGTCTCATCATCATCACTATGCATAACACTACAGAACCGGTTTACGGGACTGGCACCCGCTCCTACATTATGCGTAAAGACGCCATCTGGACACATGCTATAGCATTTCACTCACTTGCTGTGGATAATATGCTGGAAGCGCGACATGATGCTTGTAAAATCTACATTAAAATGACTGAATCCGCGGGGAGATTTAAACACCTCTTATTGAGCAGTGTTCTTCATGGATCATTATTTGGTTCAGTGAGGATTTATAAATATGAGCTTGCAGCCCGAGCGCATCATCAGGGTGTTTGTGATCGGTGCACTAAATCTGATTTATTACTCTCGATCATTTATTTTAGAGGTTAAAGATGTGGACTAATAATCCGAAGGTCGCTGTTTTAAACACTGTTAAGTTTAATTCATGATTCCTGTCACTATTGTGATTGAGCGAAGCACTTAATGCCATGTTGTTCACGAGGGGATGTCCCTGTAGTCCAAAGGCTGTCGTCTGGTACTGTTTGGATAGCGCAAACTGGCCTAGTTGTCACACTTTTTATCCCAGTGAATATTTTTCAGGGTTGCTTTATTTTTGGAAGTCAGCTTCTGTAAACACATTGAAGTCTTGACTACAAAAAGCTATTTAATATTTTCAGTCTTATTGCCCAGGGAAAAAGATAGTTCACTTAAAACGTGCTGACACAATCTAAGATACGTTGTCACAATGGGAACCTGTTGTTTAGACACTGATATCTCAAGTAAAAAAAGAAAGAAATCGTTCACAATATATATGTATTTATAATATAAACTATAAGAATAAAAAAGAAACAGAAAGAACATATACAAATCATAGATAACAGAAGTTCAAATAAATGAACTGTATCAAATGATGAGATATAAAACACTTGACTATTGATATCAGTGATCCAACAGTCAACAGTCAGTTGGAAGATAATTTTAAAGGAATAATACTCACCCTCAGGCCGTCCAAGATGTAGATTAGTTTGTTTCTTCATTGGAACCGATTTGGTAAATTGTAGCATTGTATCACTTCCTCACCAATGGATCCTCTGCAGTGAATGGGTGCCGTCACAATGAGAGTCCAAACAGTTGGTAAAAACATCACAATAATCCATAAGTAATCCACACCATTCCAGTCCATCAGTTAATGTCTTGTGAAGAGAAAAGCTGTGTGTTCACGAGTTTGCACTTACGTATAATCAGAATAAGCAAATACAGTAGTGCATGTTTGGCGTGCTGTCCAAGGCGAGCTCGGAACCCAGAGAACTCCCCCATATCCCAAGATGGGATAGGTATAGTTAGGAGTGAGGAGTTGGGGTGGAGGAAGGACAAAGGTTAGTTCCAATCGTGCTAATTGAGTTGATTGTCTGAATGTGCTCCACCTGTACTAAATTGGTTGATTATCTGAACATGTTCCTTGCGTATTTTGTAAGAAACAATTCCATTGTAAAGGTATTTTGAACTGTCACTTCTGGCCAAAATACAAGTCCAAAATCCATAATAACTCTTCCTCCTTTTGTCCTCTCACATCAAAATCTACCAACATATCAGCCTATCTATTTTGGACTGTTTTCGCTTGTAAATGAGGCTTGATCTTTGCATATTTCTCTCCTGATTCAGACGAGATGACTTTTTCTCTGGAGAATGCAATATTATGGATAGAGTATGGAGTGTGAGTGTATTCACAATATAAGGAATACAATGCATTCTCTGTCCCATGTGATAAATAAACAAAAACCTGCGTATCACATAATATATTTAGTTGAATAGGTTCAAATGAGACCTCAGAGAACACCACAACATTTCCGAATCGAAGGAAAGTGTGATGTTTCAATATCTCCAATCAAATCTATATTTCTAACCTCCAATGATGCATTTATGGTTAAAGGAAATGTTCAGTAATTTAAAATTGTATTCTGCCGAATGCAAAATTTCCACGGCTGTAGGCCATATGCCAGTAAGGATAGATTAAATGACCTGTGACTCTGACAAGAAAAGACGAGAACAGTACAACAAAAGTTAGTTCATGCTCTCTGAGTGGAGCTGATGGTGCATGAGGCACCAACTGTTCTCTGCTCTCGTCTGATGCTGAGAGACAGTTGTGCAAATCTTGTGGATGCCGTGAGAAGGAGAGAAGTGGGAGAGGTCATATACCAGTGTCTGCCACCATTGGGGTTTTGGGGACTGTCAGATTCAATGTCTTGCTCTCTCATTCATAGTCCTGTGTGAGAATGAACGTCTGCTGAGGCACCAGTGTGTGATGAATCTGTTTGCAATTCATGCGGCTGGAAAGTGCAGCACACTGTAAAAGCATGTGCTCCAAGGGCCAATTCAATTTTGCCAGCCTGTAACATCAAGCAGTATAAGCAGTGCGTGAAATTGTTTTAAATGATAATCGTTTTATATGGGTAAAATTTTAAGGAAACATCAAGGAAACAAAAGGTTTTGATTTGTGATAAATCTCTTTAAAATCATCCTACTTTCATAAAAACATTTTATAATTTTATAAGTTCAGAATATTTTATATTAGAACACTTTATATTTATAAATATTATTAATATGGAATGCTTCAAAACTATTGTTGTGTAATAGATTATAACCCCACACTAGAATGTACCCCCAATAAAATAAATGTAATATTGGAAAAAAAAGTAATGTTATTCTTAAATTTTAAGCCTTTTATTGATTTTAGAATGACATTTTAAGCATCAAAGGATGTGGAAAAATTACATCTTATAAGCATATAAAGTACAAGGAGAGAAAGAGAGATAGGAATGATAGGAAGTATTACAGGCTCAGATTTATATTAAAGGACCCTTATAACCTCTGAGAAGACCCTAGTGGGCACACTATCAAGGTTTCCATATCGTTCTCTCTTTCTTTTACACTCTCACTCTCTCACCTTTCATTATATGAGAAAGAATATGAGTGTTCAGAAGATTGGAGTTGAAGCTCCGAAGATTGGAGGGCAGAAGGCAAAGGAAAAAAAGCTGTATAACCTCTGAGAAGACCCTAGTGGGCACACTATCAAGGTTTCCATATCGTTCTCTCTTTCTTTTACACTCTCACTCTCTCACCTTTCATTATATGAGAAAGAATATGAGTGTTCAGAAGATTGGAGTTGAAGCTCCGAAGATTGGAGGGCAGAAGGCAAAGGAAAAAAAAGCTGTAGAAAAAGAGAGGAACAGAATTTAACTTTTCTGACCCTCAGTCAACTCAAAGAGAAGAGATGAGGAAAGAAGAGCTTAACTGCAACCCTGATTTCACTTTAAATGAAATGTTTTTTTTTTTAAATAACTTGCATTGCTGTGTTTTATTTTTCAGAAGCATAAAATACTTAATGAACGAGACAGCCCAGAGCACACGGTGCATTTTTATATAAATTTATATTAGCGCTGTCAAACGATTAATCGCGATTAATCGCATAAAAAAAGTTTTTGTTTTCATAATATGTGTGTGTGCTGTGCATATTTAATATGTATCTATAAATACAAATACGTGCACGTATATATTTAAGAAAAATATGTTATGTTTATATATGAAATACTTCTGGCCAAAATACAAGTCCAAAATCCATAATAACTCTTCCTCCTTTTGTCCTCTCACATCAAAATCTACCAACATATCAGCCTATCTATTTTGGACTGTTTTCGCTTGTAAATGAGGCTTGATCTTTGCATATTTCTCTCCTGATTCAGACGAGATGACTTTTTCTCTGGAGAATGCAATATTATGGATAGAGTATGGAGTGTGAGTGTATTCACAATATAAGGAATACAATGCATTCTCTGTCCCATGTGATAAATAAACAAAAACCTGCGTATCACATAATATATTTAGTTGAATAGGTTCAAATGAGACCTCAGAGAACACCACAACATTTCCGAATCGAAGGAAAGTGTGATGTTTCAATATCTCCAATCAAATCTATATTTCTAACCTCCAATGATGCATTTATGGTTAAAGGAAATGTTCAGTAATTTAAAATTGTATTCTGCCGAATGCAAAATTTCCACGGCTGTAGGCCATATGCCAGTAAGGATAGATTAAATGACCTGTGACTCTGACAAGAAAAGACGAGAACAGTACAACAAAAGTTAGTTCATGCTCTCTGAGTGGAGCTGATGGTGCATGAGGCACCAACTGTTCTCTGCTCTCGTCTGATGCTGAGAGACAGTTGTGCAAATCTTGTGGATGCCGTGAGAAGGAGAGAAGTGGGAGAGGTCATATACCAGTGTCTGCCACCATTGGGGTTTTGGGGACTGTCAGATTCAATGTCTTGCTCTCTCATTCATAGTCCTGTGTGAGAATGAACGTCTGCTGAGGCACCAGTGTGTGATGAATCTGTTTGCAATTCATGCGGCTGCAAAGTGCAGCACACTGTAAAAGCATGTGCTCCAAGGGCCAATTCAATTTTGCCAGCCTGTAACATCAAGCAGTATAAGCAGTGCGTGAAATTGTTTTAAATGATAATCGTTTTATATGGGTAAAATTTTAATTTCTACACGTTCATCAAGGAAACAAAAGGTTTTGATTTGTGATAAATCTCTTTAAAATCATCCTACTTTCATAAAAACATTTCAGAATTTTATAAGTTCAGAATATTTTATATTAGAACACTTCATATTTATAAATGTTATTAGTATGGAATGCTTCAAAACTATTGTTGTGTAATAGATTATAACCCCACACTAGAATGTACCCCCAATAAAATAAATGTAATATTGCAAAAAAAGTTATATTATTCTTAAATTATAAGCCTTTTATTGATTTTAGAATGACATTTTAAGCATCAAAGGATATGGAAAAATTACATCTCATAAGCATATAAAGTACAAGGAGAGAAAGAGAGATAGGAATGATAGGAAGTATCACACACACACACACACACACACACACACACACACACAGTTGTGAGTGTGGGTCGGTGGCTTGTTGGGATGTTAGGAGGTTTCTAAATTAAGACTGTTTCAAGCACCAGTTCTGTCACACCACATAACATCTCCACTACTGAATTATACAGGAGGAGATGAAGTCAGACTACTCAAGAGCTGAGGTTGCCTGTTTTAAGTTAGTTTCAATTAAAAGGCAGGTCCGGTATGCATTTTGCATCCATTTTTGGCAGGTGAGGAACATGCATTCGATTGATACAGTATTGATAAATAAACATATTATAACATTTACAGCTCTGTGAGTTGCAAAAGCATGTGTTGGATCTCAAGAGAATGCACCTACAGCTCATGCTTTGAAAAGAACGGGATGGCACAACAGGGTGAAATTCAATCTACCGTTTACACACTATCGGTTGCTAAATCAGTGATTACAGAGCCCAGATGTGGCTTGAAAACATATCTGAGGAATTCACACACTCTGAAAATGGAAATACTTCACGCTCTGTGCTTCTCTGCGAGGCCAGACAATATCATTCCCAGGTGAGGTGCTTTGCGATTAAAGCCTGTCTGTCAAGAAGGCAAACTACACTGTCAACAACACCCTGCAGCTTCGCACATTTGAATAATATCTCTTTGATGTAATACAAAAGCAGCATTCAGGAATGTAGAAATGAAAGACATACTCATTCATGAATACAAAAGGCAACATGAAACGATATTCACTCATATTACTTCTGTAATCATATTCTGAAAACCAATAATAAAAGTCATTGGAGAGGAAGAACGTACACACTGATGAATCATGTACAATAAGATTTCATGTTGACTTTAATATGTGTCATCAGTATAACCAATAGAAAAAGAGAAATGCTTTAGAGAGGAACTAACATGATGTCTATACATTTTACTCTCGAACAACACTTTTCTTGCGAATGTAAAATGAACTGGCCTCTTTTTTTTAGTGAGATGAAAATAAATGGGGTAACAATTTTACAATGTCCTTGTCACACGTCACATGTACTTACTATAGTAATGATAGTAAATTGTGTATTATTACAAGCAATTAAACCTAAACCAAACCGTAACCCTATAGTAAGTACATGTCAATTACTTAGTATTTAATTGTGTAATTACACTGTAACAAGGACACCGTAAAATAAAGTGTAACCAAAAATACATAAGTACAGTGAATATTTACAGTACAGTAATATTGTCAAGCTATCAAAAGTGTCCATTTTACCTGAATTCCCTCTACTACTTTTGCATTATTAAACTGGTCTCCAAAGAAAAGGGCCAGGTTTGGGGTTCTCCCGAAAAATTTTTTTTAAGAGACTCAAATAACACTAATTCATTCAATGCTTCGCGTGCAAAATCCAAGGCTATTCTGAACCATAGAGAAATGTTTCTGATGTGACACAGCGGTGCAGAGTAAAAGACACTTGCCCAGATCACTGACAAGATTACTTACATGAAATCATGTGATTGATTTTGTACAATTAGGCATTCAAACAACAAAAAACTGATACAATGGCATCTCCATTTACTGACCAGTGTGAATGAACAGAAATAAAGAAGGGTGTCATAATAAAGTCCTTGCTAATGATGCCAAACACAAGCTGTGATCAAGTAATCTCTCCCACTGAATCAGCGACAGTATCTAAAAAGGATTTAGGGATAAGAATGTTTAACATGTGGTGTAGACGTCATCCTAAAAGTATAAGTAAGTAAGCACAAATGGGAGATATTGAGATTTTTAAAACCATATATGCATATGTGTAAATTTCTTTTTTTATAAATCCCAGATTGTGGAAGATTGTAAATACATATACATGCACTTTGTATTATGCATGGCCTCATCTGCATTACATTTACTTATGCATACTGTCATCCAAAGGCACGATACATGGTAATGCATTTAACAGTACTAAAAACTAAAAAAAACAGATGAAAGACTGTACAGTAAGCAACACCTGTCCCAATAAGAGAGATACTATTATAACTGCTCATAATTACTATTTAAAATCTTCTCCACATTATCATCATCCAGAATAATAATCTGGATAGTTAAAAAAATGTATTTACTGCAAACAGATTGGATTTTTAATCTGGTGAATAGGTTTGTTACCTAGAGAACAGAATCATAAAATCTCACTGTAAAATATTACTTAAATGAACAATGACACAATTTTTACCCATCCTAAATACATACATGAATGAATGAATGAATGAATGAATGAATGAATGAATGAACGAGACCAAGTGAAATGAGAAGCATAAAAGATGTGGTTACACCTTTTACATCACAGTAAAGTCAAATTATTGAAGATCTTTAAAACCATGATCCCCTCCGAGAGATTACACAGATCCAAACAACCCCAACTTTATAAGCTGCCTCTTAGTTATGTGTTAAATGGGCAGAAAATTCCTGAACTTCATTTCAGCTGAGTTTTGCTTTTTTCAGTCTAACTACTGAGCACAGCATCTAAGGAGGAGAGCTAGGAGCTGAATTTGAGGAGGATTACAGATGTGGCTAGGTCAGAAAAGGACTTTTAGAAGGATTATTGTAATGTTGTGGGAACTACATATATTTCAAAGGGGTCATAAGCATGTTGTTGAGGGTAAAGGAGATTTGGTAGGCTGGTTTTTTAAGATGTGCTGAGGTACATCTGCAGAGCTGGGGTGAAGATGAGGATGGTGCCAAGCACAGAAACTGTAAGAAAGACCCAGAGGAAGATCCGGTCCAATACCTGAGCCACAAACTTCCAGTCCTGCACAACCTGAGAGACAAACAGACACAAATACACTAAATATACAGCTTGAATCAAGCACACATTGTCCTTAAATTGCTTTTTCACCTTTCAATTGTCCCAGACAATTAGCATTAGGGGGCTTTCACAGGATGTATGTTTGCCTTAATTTGCACTACTTTTTTATTGCACAATTGCATCTTTGACCACTTTTCAATCTGAAAAAAAAAAATTATATTTAAAGCTGTTTAATTTAATCCACATTTGAAATTTTTCATGTAAAGCAATACTTTTCTAAAACATTATTAAATTCAAATTTTACATTGTATTTCATTTTGGATTTTCAAAAAAGAATTTCCACATTGGCTTTCTCTATCCTTGTGCCAAATGCTTTTCTTTATCTATTTGTCAATCAAGTTGAACCAATGCCATTAGACAGTTCACATGCATGTGGCATGACTTGCAGACACAGATGCATTTATGTAGTTACATTTAATATTATGTTGATAAAGTATGGCTTCAGGCTAATATCTCCAACAACTTTTGCTTTTGCAGGTGGCTATCGTGTCAAAACGGTGTGTCTTAGTGATGGGCGCTTTTGAAACACTGCTTCAGGACGCTTGGAAACCTTCATGAATCTTTTGTTTCGTACAAGTGGTTCGGTGCATGTATCAAACTCGCCAAGTCACGTGATTTAAGCAAATGAGTCTAGAAAGTTAATAATACACTACACTAATTTCATTTAAAACTTCAATTGATTGACTGGAGTCGTGGATTACTTGATGTCATGACTTGCGATTTGTGATGTTTTTATCAGCTGTTTGAACTCTCATTCTGATGGCACCCATTCACTGCAAGAGGATCTGTTGGTAAGCGAATGCTAAATTTGTGTTGTGATGAAGAAACAAATTCATTTACATCTTGGATGGCCTGAGGGTGAGTACATTTTCAGCAATTTGGGTGAACTGTTTCTTTAATAGATCACAGTTTGAAGAAAACGATTCGAAACAGTGAACCATTTACAAAGCAATTGGTTTAAATGACTCAGATTTGAAAGTTTGTGTCCTTAAATTACAACAAATAAAAACAATTTAGAATTGTTTTATTAATATTTTATTGTTACATTTAAAATTGTAAACATAAGCTGAAAATATAAATATTTTTACATTTTTCTGTTGTTTTGTCAATTTGATTTATTTTTATTTTTGAATTCATATTTTGATAACTGACTGCTTCATAGTATTTTTACTACTCTTAGTCCTGTATAAGTCCTGAATGAACAAATATTTACTCTGAAAGTTAATGTTGTGGGGGAAAAAGCCTAAACACCTCTCTGATGAAGTGTTCCTTCTTGATGTGTCTGGAAATGTAGTGCACTGAGTGAGTGGCTTTCTCCAACAGGGCAATCCAGGTCTGGTTCTCATCTTCCTTTAACCCCCCTCGTCCTCCTCCGGCACTCTTCTGTTGCCCTCTTTTCATCCCTCGTTTTAGCTCTGGGCTCCGCAACTCGATGTCTGGGTACTGATAGCGATCAGTATGTCCCCTCATGCAGAGCAGTCTGGGTAATCTCTGGAGGAAAAGACTCTTAACCCACGGTGCCATGGGATGGTACGTGGCAGAAGAACGATGATGGACGTTGATGACAAACACAGTCACGATGATCGCGAATGTAACGAAGATCATGATAAAAAGCAGATACTCTCCTATCAGAGGAATGACTTTAGAGGAAGATGGAATGATCTCTTCAATGACAAGAAGAAACACAGTGAGAGACACAAGGACAGAGGTGGAGAGCGAAAGCTTTTCTCCTTCATCCGAGGGGAGGTAGAAGACCAGAACTGTGAGAAACGACAGGCCGAGACATGGGATGATGAGAAAGAGTGTATAAAAGAGAGGAAGACGTTTCAGAATGAACGAATATGTGACGTAAGGATAGGAGTAAATGCCGTCACGCCGACTGCCCCTCTGGCCGGTGGCGTTGAGTATTTCCCATTCGCCATTGTCAAAGAAGTCTTTACGGTCTACATATGCGTCTAGCAGGGTCAGGTCCACCATAGTGCCATCGTACGTCCATGATCCAAACTTCATCGAGCAGTTCTGCCTGTCGAAGGGAAAAAAGGTGACATCCATGGTACAGGAGGATTTATAGCTGGCAGGAGGAGTCCACATGATGGTACCATTAAACCTTACAATGGCTTTGGTCATTAGAGAACCCTCGAATCGGCCATCAGCACTAGGAGAGATGGAGAGAGGGACACATGATATTAACAACTACATTTTTAATTTTTTTAATCAAATGGGAGTTGTGATTGCCCATGCTGGTGGAGACTGACTTTTCATATTCACCATACACGCTCAGATCTTTTGTCTCATAAAAACATGATTGGTAAGTTGAGAGACCACGTGTTAAATCAAAGGAAGTGAATATCAGCTGTTTTGTTGTTGTTGCTTACTTAAGGCAAGTCTAAATCTGTCTGAGTAGGCCTGTGCAGGGCACAATGATATGAATATTTGGGAGATTAAATACAAAGTGTGTTATCTCAAGTGCACAAAAAAGAAACCAAGATACATTCACTTTACACAATGTAACAAAAATCAATTTGACTTACAATTTTGATGGTTCTTCTGTAATTCTGTGGTGCTAATTATTATTGTATTATTATTGTGGTGCTAATTATTACTGTATATTGAATTATTATTTGCACGTAGCATCAATATTTTGGTAAATATTTAGGTCAGAACTTCTATCATTAATTATGAAACACTGGTTTAGTACAGATATATTTTGCTTTTGCAAGGATGGGAACATTCGAGAAGTTTCTGTAACATTCTGGAATTTTCTTATTCAAGTGCTTTCTGGAACATTCCAGAACATTGTTGGACAAAAATCATCCAGCGTACACTTCTGAAGTTTTGGGTGACTCAATTTTGCTAACTGTTTATGCTATACTGTTGCTGTTAGCTCAGTATTACGCATGTAGCATGTCATTTTTATGCATGTGTAATAACAGATTAGCTTATATAAATTGTCAACATATTTTTTTTTTAGCTTGCATGAGCACTGTTAATGATACACAAAAAAGTCATGTGATTTTCTTATATTCAGCATCTCAAACTTCATAAAGAAATTTCACAGTTTTATTTAATGCATGCCTGTCTGACATTAATGCAGAAAATGTATGAAATGAATACAAAGACTTACTTCTCATAAAGGACAATGTCTGGTAGCCAGATAGTTTCTGAGGGCACTCTGATGGATGTGATTCCACCATAATCTTCTGGATTCCACCGAAGCTTATAGTCTGTCCACTCCTACACGAAAGAGACCAATCAGGAAAATATTTTGGGACATTCTTAAAAATTAAAGCAAAAGATCTTTGAGTTACCTGCCACAACCAGACATTTGTGGTCATTAGTTGATTCTTTTCATCCTGAGAAAAAAAAAATTAAGAAAATGCACAAATGCTAAAATTATTTTACTACATTATTTTACAATATTTCTCTCAAAGCCTCTAAAAATCTCTCACTGTTGACCTACTTGTGCCATACAGATGATTAACTCAACTGTGCTATTTATATATGCAGCTCAGTAGTTAGTATTCTATGTCCTTTGTTTCATGAAATTGAAATTCAGACTCTGAATAGGAACCAATAGACTGAGACTTATCTGTTAAGGAATGGTGTGAAAATCAATTGTTCCCACAGAGTTCAGTGTTCCACCAGCCAGAAAATTCACACTGCCAAGTCATGACAACAAGGTGAGCACAATGTAGAGTTGATTACAGGATACGACCATTAGGTGGCTCTGCAGAATCCCAAAAAACTGACTTGCTGCCTGGTTGTCCAGACTAAACTGGCTTCAAACAGGATTCCAACAAAGCATCACACTAATTATTTTGGTTATGTCTGAAGTGAGCTTTGACATAATCAAGCAAATTTAATGACTTTTAAAAATGTATGTTTATAAAAAATGCAAAAGCCATGGAAGATGTCATTTTTTTAATCTTTCAACAAACCACCGAACAACTTGCATAGATAGAATTGTAGGACATCATAGGTAGCTGCCTTCAATAATCAACCAGATGAAGGCATCTTATCAGCCAGGATGTTATGTGGATGTTAAACACAGGATTTGGACTGCTTTTGATTTCTAAAACTGCTTGCAATGGCAAAATTATCAACATCAAGCACTTCTATTAGCCTATAGAAGAAGGAAAGGTTTAAAGGGATAGTTCACTCAAACATCTGTCAAATCTTTAGTGAATGATTACATTTACAAGTTGAGCACACATGAACGCCACCAAAAAGTTCAAGTGTAAAGGGAAATTCTGGATCTTCGTAAAGCCACGTCTTTCCGAGTTGTCAATTAAAGAATAATGACAGAAACTGGTTGGTATTGATCATAAAAGGTTTCAATGCTGATTGTAATATGGCAAGCCGTTTTGACTTTTATTCATTCTCAGGATATGAATTCTTGATATCAACAATAAAATTTTTACTAGTTAAAATGTTACTTCTTGATATCAGGAATAAGATTTCTACTAGTAACAATTGCTATTTTAGATATCAGCAATTACATTTCCACTAGTAACAATGTTAATTCTTGATATCAACAATTCAATTTTCACTAGTTAAAATGCTAATTCTTGATATTCATTTCTGATATCATGAATGTGATTGTTACTAGTAACAAAAGTCATTTTAGATATCTGAAATTACCCTCCCAATTGTTGATATCAGAAATACATTTTCAGATATCAGAAATGAACATCGCCACTAGTGACAATTAAATTGTTGATATAAAGAATTGATTTTAAATGGCAGCCTATGTTGACATTTAACTAGTGAAAATTGAATTGTTGATATCAAGAATTAACATTGTTACTAGTGGAAATGTAATTGCTGATATCAAAAATAGCAATTGTTAATAGTAGAAATCTAATTCCTGATATCAAGAATTAACATATTTACTAGTGAAAATTGAATTGTTGATATCAAGAATTAACATTTTAACTAGTAAAAATTTAATTGTTGATATCAAGAATTAATATCCTGAGAATGAATAAAAGTCAAAACGGCTTGCCATAGATGGTACAATTTAGTCCGTACATATTTTGTGTGCTTTTAATGCAGAATGGTGGTAATACTTCATGATAAAGCAATAAAGATAACATGACTTCATGCACGTCTTGTTGTAATTGGATTTTAAATTCCAAACTTATAATTAGAAACGGCCCGAGAGGACTTGAACGCAGCAATATTATGAGAAACATGTTCTTGTGAAATTAGAGAAATTAGAGGGAGTTCGTTATACTTTCATTATAACCACTGTACAAAGTTAATGTGAAAGCATTATGTAACTATCAGAACTTAAAACTCCCTCCCTAGTCCGAAAAGACCATCTAATTAAAATAAATGCCAAAAAGGCATGAAATCCAGTGCTTAAGCATTAACCGTATTTACACACCAGAGATGCCTATTCAGTGTCACTTGCTCTGCCTAGTCACGATATAGGAGGATAGTACAGACATAGTATATCATTTTTTTCTTAAGCAGCTTAGGTTCTTGATCATTTCAGCCCAAATATAACTGTTTGTGCAGCACATTTTAGCATGGATTGTTCTGTGAACATGTTACAGTGTAAAAGCAGGCATTGCTAAGAGGCTGTTATTGAAAGATGGGGCAGTTAAAAAAATAAAAAATAAAAAAGCTATTCTGGAGCTGACAAGCAACACATTTGTTTATTATTGTTTATTATTTTACTAATAAGTAATACATGTATTTATTTATATTTTATATTTACAAAATGTCAACAAAAAATAAAAATAAAAACTGAGCTCCAGGAACAGCGTTTGTCTTTCTGTGGTTCCTATAACGTATGTAAAGGAAATTGATAATTCATAGATCAAAGATCAAACATTTACACATCATGTAGAGCTGTTAACCTCCCACTATCAAATAGAGACAGTCTGACTGCAAAATCAGGGGGAAGTGTTACTCACACACTTCCTGTACAGTGCATTACTGCATGATTTATGGGCTGTTGCAGGTCTGACTCAGACTGTGATGTGATTTAACTTGAGCAACTGACAATAGCTTAAAGAGATCACACAGAAGTGAAAATGTGATTATTTTTGATTGTTGTTTTTTTAATCATTTAACATTTTTTATTATAGCTTTTATTCTTGCGATTATGTTTATAATGATTTGAATTCTCTTTTATGTAAAGCTTTTTGAATGACCATCGTGTATGAAATGTGCTATATAAATAAACTTGTTTTAAATAGTTTTTTTTAAATAAACCAAGATTTTTAAATAAACTTTGCTGGTCTAAACCTGTGCCGCATCCAAAGAAATATTTGAAGAATCCTTCCGCAGCTCTTCCCATACAGTGACCAAAGGGCTTAGTCGGTTTTCTACACTCTTTAAAATAAAGGTGCTTCACGATGCCATAGAAGAACCTTTTTGTCTAAATGGTTCCATAAAGAACCTTTAACATCTGAAGAACCTTTCTGTTTCACAAAAGCTTCTTTGTGGCGATAGAAGGTTCTTCAGATTATAAAAAGGTAAGAAAGAGATGGTTCTTTAAAGAACCTTTGACTGAATGGTTCTTTGTGGAACCAAAAATGGTTCTTCTATGGCATCGCTTAAAGAACCTTTTGAAGCACCTTTATTTTTAAGAGTGTATGGCTAATTAACATAATTATTTATGTAATAATTCTAAAATTATTTCTGACAAAATTATTTGCAGCCACCCATTTTACAGAAATAGGGTTTGAAGAATAACGTTTTATGGCTAAAATATCGGAAATTCTTAACTCACGCGCATAGCTTTCATTAGAAGACATCCAGTTGCATACGCTCTAGCTGCAAAAGTTCAAATATTTCAATGCACCCAAACCAGAAATTTGATCTGAAAATTCCACATAAGCATATGGCTGGAGTGCCACACATTTTACACAAGATTTAAAATGCAAACATATTCTGTATCAATCTTTCTGTAAAGTTATTATGCCTTTTTATGTAAGAGAAGTATACTTTGTTATAATCAATTCAATATCTTTCTAAACAAACTATATTAAATATGTTATATTTAATATATATATAACATTCAATCATCATTTACTCTCCCGCACTTCATTCCAAACCTTTTTTTATTCTTCCACAGAAGAAATAAAGTCATGCAGGTTTGGAACAATATTATGAAAAATCTTTTTTGTCCATACAGTGAATGTCAATGGTAACTAAACTCTTTTTGGGTGAACTCTCCCTTTAATACGATTCTATATTATATTATATGTCATGTTGATTTATGAATATAATACAGAGTAATACAAAAAAAACGAACGGAAGCCTTGAAGGGTAATGCCTCACAATGCCTACATGAGGACTACAGTACATCTCAACATGCACATGCTAGCTGCTAGGCCACGGCTCTAACAGTCAAAGTTATTTTTCATGAACTCAGTAATAGCTAATAAAGGAAAACGGTGGATGATGCCATACATATTTTAGGGTTGTCAGGTAAGCTTTGCAGTGCAGACATTGTTGGGACTTCAGATTAATTACTCGTTAATGTAATAGTTACATTATAGACTTTAATTACGTTTGACTATAGCCCAAACAATGTCTCCTGCTTTCCTTTTTAAAAATGGTTCTGCAGATCACAAATGATCATCTTCAAATTGGTGCATGACATGCATGACACGATAAAAGCGTGCCTAGTGCCTAATATCACACACACACACACACACACACACACACACAAATGCATTTTCAATCAGGTTCTTGAAAGCTCAGCATCAGCAGGATCAATACAGTGGGTCACAGGTAAAGAGGAGGACAGAGAAGGAGAGAATTAATTAGACAGAGAGACTATAGGAAAGACAAAGTAGGTTGTCATGATGATGTGTTTGGGTAAATATAGTCTATAAAATATGATCTGAGTTGCCATTCTCATATCCTTCCTAGACTAATCAGTTCTGTTAAGAGAAGAGAGAAAACATGCTTGCCCTTTAAAGTTGCGAACCTCTTCAGCATTGTGACATGTTTCTAAGTGAAACAGAGGAACACCATTCCAGAGGAAAATTACATTTTCAGATTTCGACTAAAGGTTGCAAAGACAAACTATTTTTTCTGTGGATTAACTCCCCACACGACTTGACAAGTCACCTTTATTTACATAGTGCGGTCACAGGTAAAGAGGAGGACAGAGAAGGAGAGAATTAATTAGACAGAGAGACTATAGGAAAGACAAAGTAGGTTGTCATGATGATGTGTTTGGGTAAATATAGTCTATAAAATATGATCTGAGTTGCCATTCTCATATCCTTCCTAGACTAATCAGTTCTGTTAAGAGAAGAGAGAAAACATGCTTGCCCTTTAAAGTTGCGAACCTCTTCAGCATTGTGACATGTTTCTAAGTGAAACAGAGGAACACCATTCCAGAGGAAAATTACATTTTCAGATTTCGACTAAAGGTTGCAAAGACAAACCATTTTTTCTGTGGATTAACTCCCCACACGACTTGACAAGTATATATAATATAATATATATTTATATAATACCGATGTTTTCAAAGCAGCTTCACGGTATTAGAGAAGGAAACCCAAATGCTGCTGTAAAGCAGCTCTAAAAAGTCAATAGTGTCATTATTAAGTTCCAATTCAGTTTAGTGTTGATTTCATTTAATTCAGTGATAAGCAGCTCAACTGACTAGTAATGTGCATTAAAAAATTACATAGGGTCAATTTTGATTTTATGTGGACTTTTGTGCAAGTGCATTTGTGTAATGGTGACTGTGCAACAAGAAGAGACAAAAAATTTGCACATAAAATATATAATCTGGAACATCAAGAACTTTAGACATGCAGAGTTTTTTCAACAGCAAAGCAGCTGACAGCTGTTTTTAAGTAGCTTCTGAAGAAGTCAGTAGCCTAGGGATTCACATACGTTTTTCTGCCCTGCCTCTTGCATGTTTGTTCCGTAAGGATGCATCATTGTTTGTGTGCTATTTGTTTAGGCATTTGGTGACTTTGTTGAAGATCAGATGTTGCAGTGCAAATGTGTGTGTGTCTCACCACATCCACCAGCTGCGAGATCTTCAGACCAAAGCGAACTGTAATCGTGTCGTTGGCGTGAAGGATAGGTCTCACCCACTTCTGATAGCCCCGAAAAAGATTCCTCAACAACGTGTCCTCCATCTCAGCCAGTGAGACAAACTCCTCAGGAGCTAGAGAGATTAAGGCTGAATTAATTTGAGAACGATTAAAAGGAACTAAAATGACATAAGAGCCTCAGGTGGCATGTGGTGATAAGGTAAAGCATAATCTAAAGCTACCATGCTGATTACCAGTATTGCATAGGCCTATACATACACATATCTGTCTGGTTATGTAGGAAGTATGTCTACATTTGATTAGCCATCTAGAGAAATCACACATTAATTTCAGAAACACTCTCCCACGAGTGTTAGATGAGCACGGAGTCCTGAAGTGACAGCTGGCCCAGGCTCCTCAGAGCTCCTTCTGCTGACGCAACCATTGCTTTGACATGATGACCTCAGACAAGCACACTACAGAGAGCATCAGGACAACAAGATGAGCCCACACACACATCCACACTCGCATTAATGATTACACACACACACACACACACACACACACACTGACTGAACAATGCATCATAGGAGTACCACAAAGAAAATGTATTAAAGAAATAGTATTTTTTTTTAATAAATAGATGCATTCAATATCTTAAAAAGTCTTGATTTAATTAATTTATTTAAATTAAATAGTGAATAATAAATTGCTAAATAATTTTAAATGCAACATTTAAATAGGTCACCTAAATTAAAAATTCTGTCATTATTTATTCATGCCATTCTAAAACCATCAGACAAAGGTTTGTTCTTGTGCATGTATAAATATGTGTGCATTTATAAATGTTTATATGTGAATTAAAACCTAAATTAAAATCTGTTCATCATTTAAAGTGATCATATCAACACACACACACACACACACACACACACACACTGACTGAACAATGCATCATAGGAGTACCACAAAGAAAATGTATTAAAGAAATAGTATTTTTTTTAATAAATAGATGCATTCAATATCTTAAAAAGTCTTGATTTAATTCATTTATTTAAATTAAATAGTGAATAATAAATTGCTAAATAATTTTAAATGCAACATTTAAATAGGTCACCTAAATTAAAAATTCTGTCATTATTTATTCATGCCATTCTAAAACCATCAGACAAAGGTTTGTTCTTGTGCATGTATAAATATGTGTGCATTTATAAATGTTTATATGTGAATTAAAACCTAAATTAAAATCTGTTCATCATTTAAAGTGATCATATCTCTTCAGATGACTTGAATTAAACTGCTCGTTTCATGTGGATTGCTTTTACAATGTCTTTATGTACTTTTGGAAGCCTAAAAATATTGATTATGTAGACTTTCAGTAGATATGTGAGAATTAAAAAAAAATTTTACATTTGTGTTTAAAAGATGACTGAAAGTTTAATTTATTTTGAAACAATGAGAGTAAATAACATAACAATAATTGTAATTTTATGGTGAACTATCCCTTTAAATTGCATTTTCAAATTTCACTGTTCTTTATCTGTCTGCCAAATGCTTTTCTTATCGTAAAAATTGTACATGCTACCAATTGACTTTCTATTTAATAGTAAATAAATATGTCTGCACTATTTCAGAAAAGGGCATGTGACAACAAATGAAAAATGGGCATTTACAAAAATAATCTGTTTTCTTAAAATATGTATTTCTGACTGGTTGAGATGCAGAATAATGCAAGTTGAAAATTTACACTGTATTTCTCAGGATGAATATTGTTACTCAGAGTACGTCCAGAACATTCATACATGCACTCACTGAGAGTTCATAATTTCATTATACAGTATAATTCATAATTCTATTTTAGGTGAACTGAATGCTAAATACACAATACAGCAACAAATATAATGTATATTTAATGTAACATTATATTTATAACTTTTATAAACATAATGTATATTTGCGCCAACAGTTATATAATCTATTGGAAGCGTAACACATAATATTTCACAGGCCTGTTCATGAACAAATACAAAATGTGACATTTAAAAAATAATAATAGGGTTCCATTAAATACAAATTTAGTGTGTGCATTTGGAGGTTGGGGTTGTTCATAAATGTCTTCTGTAAGGTACCCTCCACGATTAGTGGCATAGCAATCTGTGCTCCACCACATTAATGACATTTTTACAAGATGTTACGCCCATCGTTGTTGAATGACCAGCACTGCTTCCTTACTCAGCGCAGTCTGTCATGCCCTGGCAAAAGGTTTCTCGGCCTGGCTTTGGGAAGCTATTTTTCCTGCTCTGCACTGCAGGGCCGTGGGTTTTGCAACAGCAAGTATATGAAATGACATCATAAATAAAGACCGTGTGCAGGGCAGGCCATCTCTCCTGGGTTTACGATTCAACCAACCAGGGAGTGGGCAAAGACGTGTAAATCAAAAGACAATAAAGGGAAGGAGGGTGTATGAGAGAGTGTGAAAAACAGACGGAGTGTTTTTGTGCATTCTGAAGCATGTACAAATCTATTTCAAGGTAACAGCAGGAGTTAGGGCTAGGCGAGAGGTTGTTGCTTCTTCATTCATTGTGTTAATGAGTTCCTTTTCTCCTCAATAGAAGTGAGATTACTGTCAATTGCATCAGGATATTCAAAGCCACTTTAATGTACTCAAGCATGCTGCAATTCATAGGACATCTCTACACAAAGAGTAAAAAAACTCACTATGACTAATGCTCTCAGTCAAAGGACATCTGCATTCATCTGTTGCTACGGTGTATTATATCGACTCTAGGTAAAATAACGTTATTTCCCTCTTACAGTATCAAATTAAATATCATGAAAACCTTGGAGTTATTTCCATATAGGTGGACAAAGTTCACAGACATAACCTCATTAGTCACTAGTGACCTCTTTGTCCTCCCCGACAGCAAACCATCTGGTCCGGTCTTTTAAGGGTAAAAGGTCAATTTAGGGTAAATTCAAAAGCCAAGCATGCTCATGTCGTTACAGATTAACATAATAACCAGCCATATTGGAATTAAAAAGTTACTAGATATTAACTCCTTGTAGGAATTATTGTATATAATTAACATCACACTCAGTCAAGCTGTTGTACTGAATATCAGCATGAGAATATTATTCAGCACGCATGCCAAGATTGCAGCTGTACTTTCGCCTATATAGGCTTTGTGTTACAGATATAAAATGAAATATCAAATTTCCTTTACAACACAACTGCAATTCAGTAAATCTATGAATGCCAAGTTTGACAGCAATTTCCCCTTGATTAAATAACTTCTCTCACTTCAATGAGCAGAGAGCGAAAGAGAGATGCCAAGTATGTCAAGTAAGATAAATGAAAATCCAGTCCAGCGGCTCCATTTTCAGATTAAAGTTGCAGATGAAGGCTCACCACTGATAAGAACCCCCATATCTTCACTTTCACACTCTGCCAAACCCAAACAATACACATTTTCTTGCATTAATGCTTCAGTGTGACACTATTAACACATGCCATTCAATGTGCTGGTGCCTGTTAAAATCTTTTCGTAAGCTGGTCCAAAATAACCATGGTGGACTGGAAAGCCAGTAAAAGTGTATGGTTCGGTCACGATTTATGACTGTGAGCAGGTCGCACGCGACACTCAGAGAGCCAGTTGAGGGCGCTAGAAACCAAGCAATACGCATAAATTATACGAGGCAAATTTCTTTTGTATCGTTCATCTGTTGTAGGGTTGAACGCACAAGACAAAACGGCTTATAATGCTTGAATGCACTGGATTCATTCTGATCATTTACGATTTCGAATGTCTAAATAGGTCACATATAGGCTATTGGAGCCGAGAGCACCTGCAAAATCTCAATAACTAATAATAAAATAAGTAAATAAATATGCAACCGCACACGGAGAAATGCAGGAAAACTCTTAAAGATCATCAGTGTCCAGTGCAGTAGGTTACTCACCCTCTATCGTTGCATAGGCTGCTGCCGTTACGAGCAAAAGACAGGAGATTTGTAACTTCATGCTGTCTTTCCCGGCTCCAGTTCCTTCATGCAATGGAATTATTTCATGCTGTTTGAATAGTGAGTCCCTGTCATAAAAAATGGGGGGTATACTGTTTTTTTTATTCATATGGCCGGAAACCGGGCCGTTTTGAAAAACGATCAGATGTTCTGCAACCTGCTGTGTGGTAAAGCTATAAATTAATCATCATCGGAGTGGGGTTTTCAGCCAGCTCCGTCCGAGGCGAACACAAGGGGAAGATGCTTTCGCTCCCCCGTCTGCGTTTACGTTAAGATGCCATTCGTTCGCCGAGCAGCTGCAGCGGAGCAGGGCCAAACGAGCGCTAGAGAGCGTAAGGGGAGGGGATAAACATACCGACGTCTTCAAAACCAGAATTTACTTGATGTGAAGACTGTAAAGACTGTTTTGCTTCAGGACCTAGAGAGACTACATTACCTGTCTGAATACTCAATTCTGATTGGCTGGCAGGTATGCATTAAAACCGTTTAATGCACAGGTAGCTCCAAGTCAGTTTAATCACTGTTCTATATTAATGCGCTGCTTTCATTGACACACACAAACACACACACACACACATCACTCGCACACACAGAGAGAGAAAGAGAGCGAGGGAGAGAGAGAGAGAGAGGGGTCAAAGACCGTGCTGCGTACACACAAGCACTCAGGAGCACAGAAACACATACAACTGTCCTCTCTCTCTCCCTTTCTCTTTCTCGATCGGTTGATCGATAATTCATTAAAATAAATGTTATAATTCATTATTTCAAATAAATGTGATCTTATCGCTCTACTTCATCTCCATGTCTGATTTGAAGCGGGCAGAATGCTACAGCTAACAAGCCGTAACTGACGAAAATAACCATAATTTGTATCCTTCCGGTCAAATATTGCGCTGCAAACATCATAAACAGCTTTAACTTGTCAATGCTGGCAAATGACCATGGTATAAGCGGGATAATGATTTTAATGCATTATGCAGATGCAACCTTGACCTCCACGTCGTGCATTTAAATCATTTAATGCACAGCTAGCCCTGTATTATTCCTTAAGTATACCATTTAGCTCACAATGTTGTATTTAGTAAACTCAGTTCATTAAATTATTATTTAGTCAGTTTATGCAAGGAGTACATCTTATTAATAATACCTGACTAAAAATAGCTAAAGGAAATGACAAAAAATTACACTACTCATTTAAAAATAATTATTTATTTTATATTCTGCCATCAAGTTTACATCTACCCTCATAATGCGATTAAGGCAGTACTTGAAGCTAATGCAAACAGAATACTGTGATTATGTTAATGTGATCAAGCTCATAATTAGAAAAACCCTATCCATAATAAAATATGCAGAGTACTGACAAAGTGTGCTACTGCTGCAGATGGAAAACGAGTGCCGTTCATCCACAGCTTTGAAAATATGCTGGAATAGAAAAAGTCAGATATTATTTAAAACATTTTATAGCTCTCCTTTTGTTTACTGATACCTATGAGTGTTTACCACTCCTAACTTTAGAAACACGGCCCAGTCAGGATTTGTATTATCATTAATATGGGCTGCATGACATTAAATCTAATATCCATGTAATGAAATAAGAGATTAGCCTGCCAGCTGGTCAAAGATATAAAAACAAGCATGCTAACACTTGGCACTCTGACTACTTAGAACAATCAAGGTATAGAATGATTATGTTATAAATATAAAAATTACATTCAGTATACATGTGTACAAGAGAAAATAGTTTTTCCAAAATATGAAACAAGAACACAAAGGTAAAATAGGCAACTTGTACTTTAATACCATCACAATGCTATAATTCAGACATGAAGAAAGACAAACCATGGAAGCGCATTTTAGCCACAAAGTTAAAAAATAAACAAAAAAAGGTAATTACAACTTTTTATCTCACAATTCAGATTTTTTTCCTGCAACTCAGAATTGCAAGACATAAACTCTCAAAATGTAATTATGACATATAAACTCACCAGTTTACATCTCGAAATTCAGCGGTTATTTCTTGCAAATCTGAATTTTTTTCTCAGAATTCTGTTTACATCCTGCAATGCTATTTTTCTGCCACAGAATAAGAAATTAAAAAGGCAGTTGCGACTTTTTATCTCACAATTCTGACTTTTTTTTCTCTTGATTGCTTGTTTATGATTAAAAAATCTGACTTTTCTGAGAGAAAAAACTCAGAATTGTGAAAAAGTCTATTACTTTTTTTTTATACCATGGCAGAAATAACAAACATAGGGCAACATAGAGAAAAGAAAGTAAAGGAGAGTGAAACTGCGAGAAAAAAGAGAGGCCAACGTGACATGTGTTTAAGGGAGCATGCTGGGTAAATCTCCCGTAACTAATTAAGACTCTCTGCAGAACAGATCAACAGAGACCAGCAGGGGCCCTGGTACGCACTTACACCTTTATACAGCATGCATGCTTTTGTCTGAGCGTACAGTACATGTGTGAGAGTGAGCAGGTTTGCATGTGTTCGCCTGCTGGGCCGCGAGGGAGTCTCATACTGATGGGCAACGGCAAACCAAAACACGCGTTGGCATCAACCCACTAAGAAAAGGAGGTTCTGAATTTTGATGTGTGAAATGTGAGTCTAATTAAGCATGAAAAGCTCATCAAACAGCAAGAGAATCCAGCACCTGATCTCTCCAACACACTCTGCCAAGCTCATCTTCATGCTTGCAGACAAAGCATAAGTTCAGCTACTCCCATTCGTCTATAAATCTGTTATTTCTTTGTTTAACCAGAAGAGGTATCATTGGTCCTGTCAGAACACACTGAACTTAACTAAATGACAAGAGAGAGAGAGTGTGAGGGAGCTTTTTTTGTGCACAACTTCAGTCGGTTTAAAATATTTATGCAACACAATAGACTGTTGCTTTCACCAAGAAAGACTGAGAAATGCAGAGACAGCACTTTAACAGTTCATATCTTCCAGTCAACGCTGACACACAGCTGACGGAAATGCAGCATGCATGCATGCAGGTGAAGGATAAAGGGAAAATAAATGGAGATGTACAGAACACTAGCTACAAAGCTGTAATAGCAAGAGTATGTGAGTTATTTGTAGGATAATGACTGTTAATAAATAACAATTTGGTCCCTCTGTAAATTCTCTTTGCCACCGTGAAATCTTCTCAGTCTCCTAAAGTGTAAATACGGCCGGGAAGTAAGAAAACACACATTCAAATGTATTCTCAATACTTCAATTTATTCATAGAAATACAGATCTTATATAGGCATGTCGAGGGGAGTTTCACCCTCTTAACCAATGAGGATAGAATGACATACACATATAGGATGTTTGGCCAAGAACATGTGTTTTGTATAAAATGGCCACATATACAGAAAAACATGTACATATTAGGAATAGACTTCCTGGCGAAGAATCCTGAACCCTCCTCACAGTTCAGCACTCATCTCCTTATTTGGGCATTTGAACCAAGCAACTAATGTACTGTATGTAAGCATGCCTACCTCGAATAAGAGACATTAAAACACCATACAAGAGAGAGAGAACACAGATAGAGGAGGGAGAGGGAGAGGGAGAGGGAAAGAAAGGAGGGGGAATAAGAGAGAGGGGAAAAAAAGGAGGGGTGAGGCATATCATGGAACCTTAACAAGACAGAGAGTGTTTTATAACAATGACATTGTTTCTAAACAATGTAGGGATAAATCTTGTTTATCCAAAAATTAGAATTCTGTAATCATTTATGGATATCATACCAAACCCATTTCTTTCTTCTGTGGAACACAAAAGAAGAAACCTTGAAGAATGTACTGATGAATGACTTTCATTAATGGGGACTGGAAGATTAAAGCTTCAAAAATGATGCAAAAGCCGTATGACCTAATATGATTTGTTATGTGTGAAAATAGACTGACATTTAAGTCATTATTCACTCATAATGTTCACCTCTATATTCTAAGAAAATCCGTAAAATAGGGCACATTGTACTGTATTAATATGAAGGATTTTTCCATATTGATTTTTCACTGGTGCTTTACTCCTTTTTTTTAATTATACATTGCATTGTGTTGTACATTAGGGTTAAAGGAAGGACTTTCATTAATGGGGACTGGAAGATTAAAGCTTCAAAAATGATGCAAAAGCCGTATGACCTAATATGATGTGTTATGTGTGAAAATAGACTGACATTTAAGTCATTATTCACTCATAATGTTCACCTCTATATTCTAAGAAAATCCGTAAAATAGGGCACATTGTACTGTATTAATATGAAGGATTTTTCCATATTGATTTTTTCACTGGTGCTTTACTCCTTTTTTTTAATTATACATTGCATTGTGTTGTACATTAGGGTTAAAGGAAATGTTGGTAAACTTAATGGATAACGTCCTGGCAGAAAATGACCAGTATCTTTAAAATTTTTATACAGATTTTTTTTTTCAGTGTAGTATACTGTTAACTGGAGATTACTCAAAAGGGTCGATGAGACAAAAAATTTAGAAGGGTTTTGAGAATTGGATCAATCTTGAACAATACTGAAAATGTGAGAAGAATGATCTTCTTCGGGAAGGATATCAGAAGATTCTTTTGACATCTCAAAAGAATGATTCAGTCACAAATCTGACATCACTACTTTGCTCAAAAACTTTTAATAAATGTGCCACTGAGAGCTTGGGATGGTATTAAGATTTTTAGTAAATAGTAACTTAAATTAAAGTCTTTTTCCAATCTAAAGCTCTACCACACAAATTAAGAAGACTTCGAATGTAGCGCACAAGTTGTTTGCAACATTTTTATGATACTTTTTGAAGCTTGAAAGCTCAGTCCCTATTCATTAGAATTGATTCTTCAAAGAAGTTGAATGGAAGAAAGTCAAACACTTTTTAAATAACGATTAATAAATGATGAAAGAACATTCATTTTTGGGTGAATTATCACTTAAACTCTCTATTATTACATATGATGTTGTTCTAAGCCTAATGATGTTTCTAAAAAAAAAAAAAAAGAAGATAATTTTAGTTAACGCACAGCTCACCATATTCCCTCATTTTTGCACAGCTAATTAAACATATAATTATCAAGGCTGGAGTCGATTCTCATAAACCCGGCCTGCAGGGCAGCAAACAGTTGTCTTCACCACAGTCCATCCTCGCATGAGCTTATGCAGCAACATTAAATGAGAAAGAGAGAGACCAACAAAGCAAGAGCAGCAGGAAATACATACTGTACATGCACATCCACACATTTATTACACATTTATGAAACGTCTGTTTAAATTGTTTATAAGAACTCAAGAGGCTAATGATGACTCAAGTCAGGGTCAGGAGAACTGAAGCGAGAATGCCTGTCATAAAGCATTAGCTTTCACAGAGTGAGTGTGTGCATGTTCATATGCTGCAGTGGCCGGATGCAGCAAGTGACTGTGGAAAAAGTGACAGGGATGAAGGGTTTTGATGTGAATGTATGGATGTGTCATACAGAGTGCCGGTAGAGATAAAGTTCACCCCAAAAAGAAAATTCTCTCATAATTTACTCACATTCATGTTGTTCCAAACATGTGTGCACTTCTCTTTTCTGTGGAACACACAATAAGTGGGGTTATTTTGGTCACACTTCAGTTTGGGAACCATTTTCACTATTAACTAGCTATTAACTCCTAATAAACTAATAATTTGCTGCTTATTAATAGTTAGCAAGGTAGTTGTTAAGTTTAGGTATGCAGTAAGGGATCTAAAATATGCTCATGCAGAATAAGGCATTAATATGTGCTTTATAAGTACTACTAAACAGCCAATATGCTAGTAATACACATGTTAATAAGTGACTAGTGAGAACTGGTCCTTAAACTAAAGTGTTACCATCTACATTCTTCAAGTGGTTCCTGGTATTACCATTCGCTTAATGTGTATTTATTATGGCAATGGTTAGCCTTTAGCATCACATACAAATATATAAGATATTTCTGCCTCAGACGGTAATTAGAATTAACTTCTGATCTTCTGACTTTTTATTGCCTTTTATTTATTTTATAAACTAAAACAAAGCATTTTAACATCTAAACCTCTAAGAAGTTTGCTCTTTAAGAGCAAATATTTTAAAATATCTGGAGCATTGGACAGAATTTAAGTTTGTGTATTTTCTGCTCATACAGCTGGTGCTTTACTGCTTAACCAGCTGTGACTGTGTTCATATAAAGGCAGGTGGAAAGGAGAGAAAGCCCTCCAAGGAGACCTGGGCACAGTGTGTGTGTGTGTGTGTGTGCATACTGGAGGATGAAGGGATGTGGATTCTGGCAAGGGATGCATTAATTCTGGGTATCAAGCCAGTGTTTCTCGAAGGTTCTTTTCTAGCAGTGTGCAGAAGCAATATAGTCTTTTAGATTGCTGTCTTAAGCTGACACTTTGCTGTCTTCAGAGGAAACATTATTCATGCTCTTTAGCACAATATCATCTGTACATTATTCATAAACATAGAATTCAATCTAAAAGGTCACCTTTCTTGACACAACAGAGCTTTGATGAAGTTATGTAAGTAAAATCCTTTATGTAAGAGTTAGTGATTGTTGTAAGCTTACTTTTATCCAACTCTTTGACAGCTGCTGAGAATAGAGAGGATGAGAAAGAAAGAATCTTGTGTGGGGTTAAGGGAAATATCTGAGTATTGGATTTAGGATGAGCTTAGGAGAACAAACTGGATACAAAATTTGGACATCATCCATGGGATGTAATCATAAGATTTTTGGCAATGCCTGACAATGTGTTTTTTCAGACACATGGCCAAAGATTTCCTTTCAAGCCTTTGGCTTGATACACTTGAACAGGCTCCAGCATGTCTGCAATTGAACATAGTTGCAAAATTAAGTTAGTCGTAGTTAGTAGTAGTACTCACTGGCCATTAGGTATACCTGTTTGACTGCTCGTTAATGCAAATATCTAATAAGCCAATCACATAGCAACAACTCAATAAATTTAGGTATGTAGACGTGATCAAGATGATCTGCTGAAATTCAAACTGAGCATCAGAATGGGAAAGATTTAAGTGACTTTGGCATGGTTGCTGATGCCAGACAGGCTGGTCAGAATATTTCAGAAACTTCTGATCTACTGGGATTTTAATGTACAACCATCTCTAGGGTTTACAAAGAATGGTCCGAAAATGATCAAATATCCAGTGAGCGGCAGTTCTGTGGGCAGAAATGCATAGTTGACGCCAGAGGTCAAAGGTGAATGGTCAGATTGGTTGAAACTTGATAGAAAGACAACAATTATCACTCGTTACAACTAAGTAAGATACAGTAAGATACTAAGGACTGCAGTTCAGTTCAGTTCAGTTAAATTTTATTTATATAGCACATTTAAAAACAACCATGGTTGACCAAAGTGCTTAACAATGTCCGGAAAAACACACACAAACAAGACAAATAGTAAAAAAGCAGTTCTTATGTGTACAGGTAAACTATTCCACAAATGAGGTGCCGCCACTGAAAAAGCTTGGTCACCTTTATTTTTTAACCTGGCTCTCGGAACATCGAGAAGCACCTGATTGGACGACCTCAGCACTTTAACAGGAGTGTGGACATGTAAAAGCTCTAATAAATAAGCAGGCGCCAACCCATTTAAAATCTTAAAAACAAACAATAAAATCTTGAAATCAATGCACATGTATGTTGACTGGTCCAGACTTAATGTTATTTTAGCATAAATAAAAGCAATTATGAGACAGTTCATGTAAGATTCTGCTGATGATTTAAAATGTTATTGAGTGTGGAAAGCAGTTTTTGAGATTTCAGGATTTCCCAAACCAAGTAGATAGGACTTCGTCTTGGATGCCCCAAATAGCTGTACAGTGCCGATGCAAATAGTGTCACTTAGTAAGATCTAAACACAGCTTTTAATGTCACCATTAACATGTAACAATTCTTATTTTATAAAATGCTGCAGTGTTTGTTATAAATGATTTATACATGCACATCATTATTATTCTTTTTAGTGAATTCATCATCTTTATTATTATTATTATTATTATTATTATTATTATTATTATTATGTCGTCCCTATGGCACTAGTTTCAATCCAGCAACACACCAAATACGACATATACAATACAAACAATAACAATCCAACAATCCAATCAATTCCCACTGGACAAAATCAAGTCCCACCCTATATTTTCTTCTCATTCAAGAAGCCATTTCGCTTTGAAATATGCCACTACAGGATAGAAAAGATATCCATTTCATGTCAATTAACTTTTAAATAAGATTTTTTTTCCCCGGTCTTCCTAATTAATAGGACATTTTAAAATGACATAAAGCTTTACATACTGTCAAATATGACCTGACAAAGAACAAAGGGAAAGTTAGAGCTTATGTGGATACTCAAGGGTAAAAGGGCATAAAAAGAAAGGTGAAAACAAGGAAGAAGGCACAAAAGAACAGTACAAACTAAAAGTCTCAAATACAAAACCAAACAAAAAAAGAACACATCACAAACATCCTGTGTGGCAGCGTCAGGATGAATTCATTGGAAATTGAATTACAGAAACAGCGCTGACTGTGCTGTGGGACATGGCCAATTGAGTTCAAATTCCATTCATGAATTGAAAGATAGCCAATTTTTACATTTTGCGGTAGGCCTAGTTAGTTTCTAAAATAATTTGATTTTAGAATTTGCACAAACCAAGCCTTTTAGTAGGCTGGAAATGCAGTTTGTGTTTCAATAAAGTATGATTAGCAGATGTTAAGTAGTTTCAGTAAGTCTATAAACTGGTACTAGTGCAAATGTTGTGAGAATCTCTCCATCATTACAGTACATCCGTTAGATTTAGATTGTTACGGTACTGTACATCACTTTAGACAAAATGGGGTGACAAGGAACAACGTGAACTGTTCAAACACATGAAGTCTGGGGAGAGATGTGTAATCTGAAATGCGTGATGAGACGATTTTCTGCTCCAGTTGCTGCGGTGTGGCTGCATTAAAGTCACACGCATTGCTCCGCCACACCACGATACTGTCCCGAAAGCCAGACGATCACATATGGCCTCGTACCAGCTCACACTGATGTCAGTGCAAGATGTTCACACCTGTTTTAGTAATGGCCTAAAAAGTATGCAAGTGTTTATAATGACAGATTTTAACATTTGTGATTTTTTTTTACAGCTACAACTATAGGCACCAGCCTCACAGTTCGTTTATAATGATTGCTAATCCATTGAGGATATTTACTGATGTAACTGTGATTATTCATAGTCTTGATGCAGAACTCTAGGATTATGTAAGCAATGGTTAAAGGTCAGTGGATGAGCAAACACTGTGTTTCTACTTATTTTTGTTGAAAGTGTCATGCAAGTGTCATGAACAGGTTCAGACGAAGATGAAAAAGGTTCAAACAGGTTTCCACGAACTCAGGTAATCCAAATACGAGAAGGCAACGTAACAGCATGTCTACACACAAACAATACCAGACACCAACTGAATGAAAAGGAGGAACTTAAAAACACGGGGTGATTGAACTCAAATGGTGAACAGGTGATGACTCGTTAATCAGAAACCATAGCAACAAACAAGGAGCAGGAAATTGGAACAAAGGAATACAGGTAATAGATAGAAACAAATGAAAACGAAACCAAAACAGGCAGTTCCTGACAGCAAGTAACTATGAAAGTAACTGAAAAAAAGTAATTGTGAATAATAATAAAGTCGCAATTGAGATATAAAGTCACACTGTGAAGAAGAAGTCTCATGCTCACCAAGGTTGCATTTATTTAACAGTAATATTTTTTTAACAATACTTAAAATAGAGGGGGTTTATATGAATATATTATAAAAAGTAATGTCTTCCTGTGATGCACAGCTGAATTTTCATCAGCATTATTACTACAGTCTTCAGTGTCACATGATCCTTCAGAAATCATTCTAATATGCTGATTTGCTGCTCAGAGAAATGTTTCTGATTATTTCCAATGTTGCAAGCTTAACATTTCTGTGAAAAATATATATTTTTTGTAATTTACAAGTCTTTGCCGTCACTTTTGATGAATTTTAATAAAATAAAATACAATAACTTACCGCAAATGTTCAAATGGTCTGGGACAAATATACAATATACCTACATAATTTTTATTCTTACATTTCATTAGATTAAAAAAACCCCCCCCCCCCCCCCCCCAAAACTAATTGTTGAAGTTCAAACTTGTTTTGATGACAGAAAATATTCAAAACAACTGATATGGTGCTTGCATTAGTAAGTTTGCAAGTTTCAGAAATGTTCTAATGAGCAAATAACTTTGTTGCAATTTGCTGTGAATGATAAAACTCAGTTAAGGGATTCAGTCTGTGAATAACAGTCAAGAATAGAAAGTGAATACTAAAAGGTATTTCAAAGGCATGAGATAGAAGTAAAACCATTGCAGAAACTGAAAAAACTATTTCCAAGTGTTTGGAAACCCCACTGAGCCCTGTTGATGCAACTGTCAAGAAATGTAAGTTACATGAAACAAAACAAACGCTGCCTAGAAAAGGTCAACCTTCAAAACTTTTCGCGATCAAAGAAAGAAACATGTGAGAGACAGCCACAGATGATCACTTTGAAGGAGCTACAGAGTTCAGTATCACAGTTCAGACTGAAGTTGCACCAGTAAACCACATGAACCTGTCTACATAACACTAGGCTTTATATAGAGAAACCACAGAGATCCATGTGACACTAAATGACACGTTTGTCAAAAAGCTTAATAATGACCTAGTTGTAAGATGAGAAAGATTTGGTAATCAGTGAATGCATTACTTGTATATTTTTCTGGCACAAATCGATGTGTAAAGCATCACGTGAAGTCACAATCAGTCTTCAGACCTGCTTTTCCTCATCAGTGACTGTGTTTTATTAAAACAGATCAAATGGATGGATTTTTTTTATCTGCTTCAGTCTTATACAAACTTGGGAGTAAATCTATCACCTGGATTGAGGCTCATTCACTAATAATTGTTGAAGTTGAGTAGTTGTACTCGAGTACTTACTACTCAAAAGTTATATATTTGATATTTTAACTGTTTTATGTGAATGTATGTTAAAATGTCATTTATTCCTGTGATCGAAGCTGAATTTTCAGCAGCCATTAGTCTTCAGTGTCACGTGATCTTTCAGAAATCACTCTAATATGCTGATTTGCTGCTCAAGAAACATTTCTCATTATTATCCATGTTGACAACAGTTGTGCTGCTTCATATTTTTGTGGAAACCGTAGTACATTTTATTTTTCAGGATTTTTTTTTTTATTCAAAAGAACAGCATTTTTTGGCTTGTTTTTGTTTTATAACAATATAAAAGCATTTACTGTCACTTTTGAAAAATGTAATGCCTCCTTGCAGAATAGAAGTATTAATTTCTTTAATAAGAAAAAAATCTCTCTGAACCTAAACATTTGAATAATCGTGTACGTGTATAGAAAAGTTCTCATGTTAAATAATTCATAGCATGGTTCACAACAGGTGCACGTGTACATTTGTTTTCGCCCTTGTTCTAACCTGGATGAATTATGACATTCCAGTGAGGAAGTACATCCCTGCAGTTAGTAATTTGTTTAAAAAATGCGTCCATGCGTCCAAAGATCCATGTGACCCTGGAGCACAAAAGCAGTCATAAGTCGCTGAGGTACTGTATATTTGTAGCAATAGCCAAAAATACATTGTATGTGTCAAAACTATCGATTTTTCTTTTATGCCAAAAATCATTGGGATTTTAAGTAAAGATCATGTGAAGATATTTTGTAAATGTCCTACTGTAAATATATCAAAACTTAATTTTTGATTAGTAATATGCATTGCTAAGGACTTCATTTGTACAACTTTAATGATGATTTTCTCAATATTTAGATTTTTTTGCACCCTCAGATTCCAGATTTTCAAATAGTTGTATCTCGGCCAAATATTGTCCTATCATAACAAACCATACATCACTGGAAAGATTATTTATTCAGATGTATAAATCTCTTATGACTGGTTTTGTGGTCCAGGGTCACATATGATAAGTGAAGGCAGCCCAGTGACTAACATAAAATAATTTTGTTCCATGTTAAAATAATAATTGTTTGACTTTTAAGTGCTAATCTTCAGTGCTCTGATACAAAAATGATAACAATATTTTTATATTAGAACAATATTTTGATGTGTTTGTTAAGTAAGACTTAAGAATCTGAATTATTTTGCATGGTGTAACTTTGATGTTTGTTCTATATTCTGAATGTTACGCAGGAAGTGATGCATACTGTACATATTGACGAGCGCGCACACACACACACACATAGAGCTGCAGGGTACAGTGAGAAAGTTAAAGGGTTAGAAAGAAAGGGTGTTTGAGGGAGTTACTTTCATTAGATTCACCCTGTGGGCAGATGAATTGTGCTGCATAGCTCCTCAAAGATGTTTGCTGTGTGTTTGTGTCATTGTGTTAGTGTGTGTGTGGGAGCTGAGTAAGGCCTCTGTGCCTGAACTTTGTGAACGTCAATAATTCTTTGATTTAACTATCAATAGCAGTGGGACTTGTTCAGTATAAATAGACATGGACAGCTCTATTATATAAAAAAAAGACAGCTACAAGAACTCCTCAGTTGTCTGAGCTAATCATATATAGATTTACCAAGATATTACAAGCTTTGTTAATTTTGTCGTTTGTTATGTAATGTTACTCAATGATGATGGCTTGTATATGGCAGACAGGTACTAGTTGTCACTTTTTACTGCAAAATTTTCCAGGGTAGTGTAAGGGAAACAGGTCAATTTAGCTCAAAGGGAATCATTTAAGATTTTAAAGGGAACTCCACCAATAATATGTAAGGGAATTTGGACAGAATCACTGTTTTACGGCTGATCACTGAGACAGCCAGCGATTCAGTGAACGAGCCGTATGCCATCAATTCTGCAATGGATATTTATATCCAAAATATAGTGAAAACACTATTAATTAGCACGGTAACAAGGTCGGCAGTTTAAGACATTAACTTGTGAGCACAAAACACAAGATACTTCTCTTTTCAATATAAATAAGGCTTTATTGGATAAATCTAAGACATATAAACTAATCTAACACACGCATTCACACACAAGTTGCAGAAAGAGAGAAAGTGAGGAAATAATTCGTTTAAGAGAATGAAAATGTGAAATCCCAAGTTTACAGCAATATGTGCAATTGCATAGATCTGAACAACCATCAATCACTTAATTAACCCTCGCATTGAGTTCCTCAATGAGGTTAAAATTTATATTAAATGCACCAGTTCAGCTAGGATCTGGAGGTACTTGTTTTCCTGTGTGCGGGGTTCCCTTCCTTGTCTGGTTGCCGAAAGGGGTTTCCCGAGGTTGCTGATTGGCTGGAGGTTCAGTCTTGGGAAGCCAGTGGTTGGGCGTTGGGACGCAGAGCTGTGGTCATATATGGATAGTGCACAGGGGCATACACACAAAGACAAAATACCATCAGGGTAACACATGACACTAAAATAATGCAACAAACATGAACTAATTAACAGAAAATATAACACAAAAATCCCTAATGTAAAACACTGATAACAAAACTATTTAAATAAAACATAATCATATGTGATATAATCTTGTAGGAATGTCCTTTTATGGTTTTGCACCTTAACTATATGGTAAATATTAATTCAATCAAAAACCATAATTGTTTTTTTATTTTGAGGTAAATTTTTTGAGGCAATTTTAAGGTATTTTACAGTTAACCAATTAACAATTTTGCTCTGTAGCATTTTTATAATATATTCATAGTGTGTGTTTGTTACATATAATGGGTCCACAGTTATAAATCCACAAGTTTCATGTATTGCTTCACACAGCATCTCAACAATCCAAATGTAGCCTTGTTTTAGAGCACTGATGAGACAGAATTAGGACACCACAGATAGATAGCCTTGGCCTAAATATTTTTTGTTACATACTATTTTCAAAATAACATAAGGACTGTATTTTGTTTTTCATAAAGTGTAATTTTAGGGAATCTGGGTTTTAAAATAGCAGTAATATCATGTCATGGGGCATATTAAACATTGACTGTTATAAACAGAAGACTGGAAAGTAACGATACAGTTTCTCTTCAGTAAACAATATAATAATAGTTCTACTAAATCTTGTTTATTCGTTCCATTCTGCTTTCTTTTGCACTAATATAACCAACTTATTAAAACTCACATAGACATGTGCACACGAGAAGTGGGTCCTATGGCTTCTTAGTCAGTTTTTAGATATATTTCTTTTTCTTTTTTCTTCTAGCTATACGTGACAGCTTTGAGACGAGCCTGTCTCATTCAGAGGAAGTATGTTCTCAACCTCGTGTCTAACGACTGCAGCATTGACTAATATTAACAGAACAAAACTATGGCTTATTTACACTCGCTTTTAAAAGAGAGCTTTATTAAAATGCCAATATTCACATAAAAAAACACTGACCTGCAGTGCAGAGATGTAATAAATCACATGCTCTGTATCCCACCACAGGTCATTCATTCATACACAACACAGTAAATAGTACGTTTAGAGGCCTGTAATCATGAGGCTGCACTGCTGAGCCTCGGTCACTATGTAAGTGGCATTTAAAAGGCTGTTAGTCTGTTAGAGGAGTTGCAAGGGGCATGTGACTCATTGTTAACATGCCTCTAATGAACAAAGTGCTCAATGGCCAGATAAAAGCACTCTGATTGTGAGAGAGCAGCGAGCTGAGCTGCACTGCTTTAACAGCAGGGGGAGGACGAGATAAAACTGAGACTCAAAGACAAAGAAATACAGACACTCTCTCTAATGGAGCACAGGAGAGTTGTTTGGGAGACTGTG
>NW_015506008.1:340715-380868 GCF_001515645.1 Sinocyclocheilus grahami | reverse complement strand
TTTTTTTCCCCCCAGAGTTCCAGGTCAAGTGTGAGGTGATTGATGTGAGATTTTCGTTATTTTGTTACCAACAGCTGTTATAGGAGTATGCCAGGACTGAAAGCCCCCATTAAGGATTATTTTTCTGTTCCTAACGTATATAATGTAATAAAACATAGAAATTATATTTTATAATAAAATATAGAAATTATATCATATGTACGTATTTGAACATTGGTCAAGCAACATGTAGCAAAAAGTAGCAAAAAGGTTTGTTTTTTATAAAAGGGTTTGTTTTATATTTATTTATATTAAATATCACTGAAGCAGCATGTAATAAAAAAGGGGGTTTTGATCAATTTTTGATAAAATAAATACAAAGGCAGGTAGATGCAAACAGTCTTAAATATATAATATAATAAAACAAAATACATTTTATAATAAAATTTATAAATTGTATATTGTAATACAACATTATATATTTATATCATAATTATTCATATTAAATATTGGTGAAGCTGTGTGTAAAAAAGTTTGTTTTGATAAAAAGTAAATATAAAGGCAGCTAGAGGCAAAAGGCCTCAAATATATAATAAATCATAAAAAAATATTATAATAAAACATAAATTACTGTATATCATAATATATTTGTATTAAATATTGGCAAAAAAAAAAAAAAAAAGGTTTTGATAAAACAATCATTCAAATATAAAGGCAGCTAAAAAGGCCTAAAATATTAAATATAATAAAACATAAATAATAAAATGTATAGCTTTTGCTAATTGCATCCCCGCAACTAGCAGACATTTGTCTTTTGCATCAAAATATGTAATAGATTCTCACTTGCTATAAACATATATACAAATTGTATATACATTTCTATATACATGTTTTAAATTAAATGTCAGATCAAATTATCTCAAATTTGACGTGTCATTTCACACAATGACCTTATGAATCATGACAATTTAACAATGACAATGAATTAATTCGGAACGTAAGGCCCTTAATAGGCTCTTAGGTAAAGGCTTTGGCCCTGCTGTACCCTACTCTCCTGTAATTTTAACAAAAACATAAATGTAACAACCCTAACATCATAGCAGTTTAATTGCTTTCTGAATAGCAGCATAACACCATAATCAAAGAGCTTTATGATGATAAAGAGGTGATTTATGAGGGGTTTTCTTGCTAGTAAAACAAAAGCTGCTGTGTGGCTTGGATAAGCATAACCAAAGCTCTGCACACTAGAATTCATTATTGAGTGATAGCCTCTTCCCTTTACTTCCAGTAGACTTGACTGAGATGTGTGTGAGTGAATGTGCACACAAGTTTGCATGAGCATGTACTCTCTTCCTCATATATTCTTGCTGGCCGTAAACATATATACGCATAAACAAACTGCTTTATGTTTCCTATCTAACCCGAATAGGAACGAATGACATCCATATGTGACTGTGCATCTGTTTTTGTGCTTGTGTATGTTGGACTTTAAACCCTTTACACTAAACACACAAGAGGCTGCAGCAGATGAACCATCCAAAAATCACACCTGGGGCCCTTTTATACTGTGTGTGTGCCAATAGCTAATATTCTTCACCCTGTAATTTTCCAGAAATTACTTCAGTGATGAGTACACTGCTTTCAGAAAGAGTGTTCGCATTGATTTATCTGTAAATCATCCTTGATAAAGCCTACTGAGAGATCTATTAGACACTTAAAAGCTCTCTATCCCTCCAATGTGCCTTTATGTGTTTGTGGAAGACAACAAACATTCCTCAGCTCTGCTTTATACGCCTGTTAGAGAGAAAAAAGAGAGAGAAAGAAGTAGCAGCATAAACACAAAAGACAGTGGGAGTACAAGGAGCACCCGGTGAACAGGTGAAATTAAAAAGTTTTCATTTGCACTGAGGACGGCCCTACATAAGCTCAAATATAAATCAGTGCAGGATTTTGTGCTCTGCGAGTTGAAATGAGGTGATATCCTTGAAAGACCAGCAGTGACAAGATAAAAACCAAGCCAGTCAGTCAAGCTTAGAAAATGATTCTGCATGCCTGATCAAAACAGGGAAGAGAGAGGATTTTATTATGTTGTTTGGAGAGAAAGAGAGACAGAGCGAATGAAATGCCTCACTGCTAATGTAATCGACAGGCTGTCCTTATAGATCCCTAAAACTCCCTAAAAAATGGCTTCTTATCATGTGCCACTCCTTGAAAATATCACAGATAAAATGGGGATTAAAGAAAGGACAGTTCTTATTTAGCAAACAAATGCTCCGCATTTTATACCTCTCTCCATTTGATGGAGAAATGTTTATTATTCAAAAAAAGCTTCTCGATTGTCTACCTCCCTTGGAGTAATCCCAATGGATACTGTAGCTGTAAACCTTCATAAACCATTTCTATTTTGAGAACAATGAGGGATACAGCTGTGTGCTTCTGTGTGGTGACAGTGAGGCCGATTATTAGTGGACTAAACAGGATGTGAAAGCATCTGCACTCACAAATCGAGTAACAATTCTGCTTTTCAGGCCCATCACTGTCATAGTTAAAACCCGTGTGATAGTTTTGAACACCATGTTGAGCAACGCTAAATGCATGTTACACCTTTGAGGCGTGATGTACACATACACACACACAGACATTTACTTGCTATAATTGCTATCTATATGGGAACATTCCATAGACCTCTATTTTTTTTATCTGCAGCTAGTTATAAATACTATAACCTAATCCGAACCCAAAACCTAGGGTTGGGTACCGAAACCCGGTACCGATATGGTACTGATACCTATGTAACCGGTATGTACTAGAACCGAATCAGAACGCAGATTTCGGTGCCTCATTTCGGTGCCATGCTTGAGCGATCGATTGAAATATTTGTCCTCTGGTTCTCTGAAACGGACGTAAGAAGCACCGCACGTGAAAAATAATTTTCAGACTGATTAAATGCACGTGAACTCAAGTCGGAAAGCTCTAATAATACAAATCCAACAAACCTTTGTAGTAACGAGAGTGTCCATGTTGTTTTCACATTCCGACTTAAAAACTCGGGAAATGAGAGCATCCGAGGAGCGCGTTAATGCAGTAATTACATTTGCTCTGGTGGCAGCAGGTAGCCTTCCGTTAACTAAGCTAAACATGTTTAAATTAAAATGCTAAACTTCCCTTGTATTCACATTTCTAAACCTGTTGTCCAACAAAAGAGAACATTATAACCTTTTTACTCCACAACACCAGTCAAATGCTTCCTTTTGTGATCTGATGTGGCTTCTTGTCACAGAATGAGGCAGAAAATATGTTCCATATGCTACTTTAAAAAGAATAAATCGATTAGCAATGGATTATAAATATACTTAATTATCATGAAAATACCAGAGATGGCTTAAATAACACATATCTGTATTTATTCTATCCCCTTATCCTAAACCTACCCCTTACACAAAACGCTCTGCTGTTTTAGATTTTCAAAAACCTTCATTCTGTATGATTAATAAGCTGTTTTCCTCATGGGGACCAAAAAATGTCTCCACAAGGTCAAAAATTACTGGTATTACTGTCCTTGTGGGGACATTTGGTCTCCATAATGTAGGGAATATCACGTACACACACACACACTAAATGAGGACATACTGCAGATTTGAACATGTTCAGCATTTTTAGAATAAAAAGGTACTTTATTTATTAATCATTTAACATTTAAGGAGATCCCCAGAATTCCCCTAAGCAAAGTTTGTCAGATTTCGCTTGTTTCTGAGAACAATATTGTCTCTGAAGCATAGCTAACTAACATACAGTTCCTTGGACAGACACATACTACAAATAGGTCAGTCCACTATGAACCAACCTGACAGCAGCAGAATCTATGTTTGAGTTATGACGGTACCATGTTGCTGTAGGAAGCACTATGATTGGGTCTCTAGTGTTTAATGTCATACTATGATGACTAGCCTCGAGTTTGGCATTAATAAGAATCCCAGGTCTCTCCCCAATGAGATGGCACAATTTAATCATCTCGACCGAGGACTATGAAAAAATACAGCAGAGGCACAATAGGTAGGTAGTCACATAGAAAACCTTCTTATAGGGACTCTCATACACAGTCTAGGTGTTTTGCTTATCCATGGCCTGTTCTGCTGTCTCTTCACGGTCATGTGTCGTGTTGAGTTTTAGTGGCCGCTGTCCTTGGTGTTGAACAAAGGCCTTTAACAAAGTGGCTGAAGTGTTTGCTCCACTACAAAGCAAACAAGGCTGCGTTTCCCAAAAGCATCGTAAGCTTAAGTTGATCGTAGCTCCACTGGTTTCAATGGGTGTTCGATGTACTTAAGCTTACGATGCTTTTGGGAAACGCAGCCCAAGTCAGTCAATCATCTTCAGAGACACTAGAACCACAATTTAAAACCTCAGGTTCAACGTCAGGGTTAAAACAAGTTCAGGATACACCCTAGAGCTCAGCTAACTGAATGTCAAATGCTATTGGTGCTGAACGCTGCATAAAACAAGCTTAATCAAAGAATTTGGATCATTTGGAAGTTGTTAAAATGTTTAAAAAGACTGTCAAAATTCTACAGTAAATAACTGTTAATTGGTTAATGGTAAGTTCCCTTACTTTATACATGGAAAAACTATAATCTAACATTTCATGTCATTTTACATGAAAATACTGTTGAGACATGTTTGGAAGTAAAAAAAACGAACAAGTCATCTTATAATTCACAGTGAAAAAACCTAACCTTTTGTACAATGATTACTGACTGTTTGATAAATCGCTTTGTTCCTCTTTGGATAAAAGCATCTGCTAAATGCATAAAGGTAATGTAAATGTAAATTTAGGTGTGTGCATAAATATGACAATGTTTTGTATTTGTGTGTTTGACACTGTAGACCTATTATAAGTATTTATCTCAGCTTGTGGAAAAGCTACTTGTGATGAACTTTGATTCTTCATGTAGCTTTCTCTTTATCAATAGTGTTATTTGTCAGATCATGTTAAAGGTACAAAAAAGATTTTTGTTGCAGGGTGGCCTTTTTTTTGTGTAAATTATAGTTTTAAACTGTAAATGTACAGGTAACATTTTTACTGTATTTTTGGAGAATTATTCTGGCAACCACAGCTGAAAGTTTTTTTTTACAGTATGAGCTTTGCATTTACATTTAGGCATTTCGCAGATGATTTTATCCAAAGCAACTTACTCTGAACACAAAGCATACATGACCTTGGCATTGCTAGCACCATGTCCTACTGTTTGAGTTACAAGAGCACTCTCAAAAAAGAACATAAACTACATGAACCTCCGTTCCTGCTGCCTCAGTCAGCCCAGTTACACCAGCGGGTGTATTTGTTAGAACACATACACAATACGCTCTGGAGAAGGAGGCTTTGCTATTGGATTAGAGGCTGCTGTTGCCGTGACAAAAGCTTCAGATTCCATATATAGTGACAAGGAGGCTATAGCCAGACCATGGAGAGCAAGGCACACCACAACAAAGAGCTAAAAAAAACTATAATAACAAGAGTAACAATAATACTAATTCAGGAAGGACAGAAATGTGGTATTTTGAGGTAAGCCTGACCTCAGAATTTAAGCACTGCAAAATAAGAGAAACAATATCAAAACTACTATCCTCTAAGAGAGAGGAAGATACATGTGTGCAATTTATTTAAAGATAAAGCCACACATATCCAGTCTGGTAAAGAACCAGAGGAAAAACTGACAAAGGGAGAGGAATACAAATGCAAAAACATGCAAATGCCCAAACAAATGTTAATTTTGGAAATGGTGGCACATCCACAGTAATCAGTATAATGAATCAGGATGAACACACAGAAGGGAAGAGGGTAAGAGAGAAAGAGGTTTTGAGGAGCACTCTTATGCAAAGTTCTTTTCAAACAGCAATCAAGAAAATGTACTCAACGTTCATCTACTTGAGTAAGCATGCACAAACAGACAACTTTGATCGTTCATGTCGTCTTCTCATGAAGAGAAATGATAAATACATTTACTATGATCACTGAATAAACACAGATCTTGGACTATTACTGTGTGACCCAAATTCCACTAGACTGCAATATGAGAGACAACAACAGTAATCACTATTTGTTTTTACCTGTGTGACTTTGTGTATTGCATTTTGTTTTGTGTTAGCAAGTGCCAGACAAAGTGTTTCACTTACACCCCAAGTGTTATAGGTGTTATGCTTTAAAGTGTGTATTCATATACACTGTGATTTTCCATACACATAAACCAAGGCAGAGGTGGTGCATTTTCCCCTTTATAGTCGTCTAATGCTCAAACAGACTCAAAGTCATTTTCCTGCATTATGTTGTGATTTTCATAAAACCTATGATAAAGTGTCTGCTGCCTGAAGCTAATATATCAATAAAGAGCAGTTGTGTGCAAAATTGCAGATTAAAGGAAGAGGCTTCTTTTGTTTTATGCTAATTTCAGCCAAATGTTGGTAATTAGATTTTTTCCTTACATCAGTGTGAATGTTTACAGAAGAATTTTTCTTTGGAATTAATTCATTACATGAGCCTTTGGAGCTACAGCCAAATGTTGGCACATATAAAAGATGCTATTGCAGTCTGTATGCTTGAGATGCTATTGATTCAAGACATTCTGCTGATGTAAAGAAGACAATAGACATTCCTGAAACCAATGCAGACACAGCATAGTTTTTCTATAGTGTTTCTAACCTGTTACATTTGGCTTTTTTAATTGTTTTTATTTATTTATTTATTTATTGGTTTTCTCTCAAAGGATGGCAGTGTAGGAACTTTGAGTGCCCTCAATTAACCATTTACAATTTTTGAAAAATCATTATCATGTGGTAATTTGAAAATGGAATTATAAATTAATTGCTGCAAGATTAATGTACATTAAATATAATATAATGGGAAAAAAATTAATTTATTATTTGATTTATCTAATGCCAAGTTTTCGCAATTTTTAGAGCTCCTCAACTGCTCTAAAGTAATATTGAAGAGTTTTGATTTTGTAGTATATATAAATATAGCACATATTTAATCTTTGCAGACTGACTTGCTAAATCACTGTACTTTGCTGCATTTAAATTGCAAAAAGTGTCATTTCCACACACCATAAACAGTGCTACATGATTATGAATGTGCTAGAATTAAGTCAGATCATTCTGAAAGAGTTTTTACACTTAGGAAATGATTATAAAAAGGTGCTGCTTCAAAAGACCTAATTCTAATAAAACCAGTCATAAAACCAGAGGCAATTTTAACCTCCGACTTAGCAGCCAAGCCAAGATAAGCATGTGGGTTTAACAGACATACGTCACGTTTCCCAGACACGCACCACATACATGCACTCACTGCTTGCCGAGTTTGACACAGAGGCAGTAAGACAGAAATTATAGTGTGTACAACAAAAAAAAACTTTTATTTGAAAGACATCTGTTAAAAAAAATTACAAAAGTGTCAGAAGCTGACAAGTGGAAGTGGAAAAAAAATGTTAAATGGTGATATTAAAGAGGGGATTATGTATCTGATAGAGCGAGAGAGAGAGAGAGCGAGCATGAGTGTGAGAGAGGGAGGGAAAGCAGTCATTTTAATAGTCTGCACAGCACTCAAAACAGTTAAGGATTAAGACATCGTGGTCAATACAACTGCTTCAAATGGAAAAATCTTCAACATGCAATATCATAGCAATGAGACACACTAAGTAAAAAAAATTTAACAGACATACGTCACGTTTCCCAGACACGCACCACATACATGCACTCACTGCTTGCCGAGTTTGACACAGAGGCAGTAAGACAGAAATTATAGTGTGTACAACAAAAAAAACTTTTATTTGAAAGACATCTGTTAAAAAAAATTACAAAAGTGTCAGAAGCTGACAAGTGGAAGTGGAAAAAAAATGTTAAATGGTGATATTAAATTTATTAAGATATTAAAAAGGGGATTATGTATCTGATAGAGCGAGAGAGAGAGAGAGAGCGAGCATGAGTGTGAGAGAGGGAGGGAAAGCAGTCATTTTAATAGCCTGCACAGCACTCAAAACAGTTAAGGATTAAGACATCGTGGTCAATACAACTGCTTCAAATGAAAAAATCTTCAACATGCAATATCATAGCAATGAGACACACTAAGTAAAAAAATAATAATAATAATAATTAATCTCATTCTAAACACAAATTATTTGGCATACTGGGACCCGATTAGTCATTTTTATTCTGGAGTGCAGCCATGCCACAACTCAAAGATATTTATAGATCACTCATATTCTTGACTAATTATGTCCCATAATCACACGGCTCAGTGTTTATCCTTGAAGATTTTGGTGAAATAATCTACACAATATTTTTGTGCTTAAACTGGATTTCCTCTACTCTCTTCCCACCATCGTCTTTTGCAGATTTTCCTGAGTGACTGTTGAGTTGAGAGAAGATGGCCATGTTGTTTGGTATAAAATGCCACATATCATGTGTGTGTAATCAGATATTGTAAGTGCAATGTCATTTTGAGTAGTGGACACAGAACACCAGTCAGTCTGATTGGTCTTCTTAAGCAAAAATAGAACAGGAATTAATATGACAGCTCAGAAGCAGCCATCCCATGAGTTGAATGACTTGCACTCCCTCAGGCTGTTACATGCCAAGAGATAGCCTCCACAATTCAGTGAGAGAGACGTTTCTTAGGCTGCACAGTACAATGAGTCGGATTGGCAAAACCGACAATGAGTTGATCCAACAAACTAAAAGGTCTTAGACATATAGTTGAATAGTTAGTGTGATGCACCTCACACCTCTCCAGGGAACCCCACGGATTTCCTCATGACATGAAGAAAGTTCTGCTAGAATTTCAGAGTCAAGAAAAAGTATAGATGATAAAGACTTTTCGTAGAGAGGGCTTTACCATTATGAACTGCAGAAACAACACTGAGCCCACAACACTGACCTCAAAGCCCACAGCTCTGGTCAGGGATGCATATCTTCCTCTTTTGGTTGGCTGAGCAGATCTGTACGCAAATAGGAAACACCAAGGCTGTTCTACTAGAATGTTGATGATGTTAGCATACCATGTTTTTGACGGTACAGAAAGAAATGCATAAATGAATAGCCTAGGGCCACTGATGCATGGATGCATCTTTTCCTAGAGAAGCACACTGATCTGTTATAGATAAAAACATAGGACACCTGACCTTTCCGCATAATTTGAAGAGACCTATACTGGCATAGGAGATCTGTGTTCACCCTTGAAGATGCCATTCCCTGACACAGGGTCCTCCCCTAGAAAGGAGCTCCAGTTTGCTGAAGTGCAGTTTGCTGCCCAGCTGACACTGATGTGACTACTCTCTTTTTTGACAAAAAAGCTCTATTGCATGTGGATTCAAGTTCCATGTAAAAAAAAAATAGAATACAATTTTGGCAGTGTCTTTGGCAGTCCAGATAGCACAATTCCGTATAATCAATGTGTTGAACCGAGTGGATTGACTGAATGGGAAACGCTTACCTCTTTGGCTTTGTTGCGGCTCCTCATGTTCTCAGCAATGTACTTCACACTCTCAATAGCCTGTTTGATCTCCGGTGACACCACAGAGAAAGCCACAACTGTGTTAATAGCCTGTGAGCTCAACTGACGACTCACTTTTCCACAATCCCCCTCGGTTGCCTCTTTCATTGGGTGACATGGGCATCCCCCTTTCTTTCCTTCTAATGCTGCTTTCCCCTCTCCAAATTCCAAAGAGTTCATTGCTCCCTGTTGAGATGCACTGTTTTTCCTCTTCTTTCCCTCTCCTCCTCGTCCTGCTCCAGTCCCGGACGAGCCCCCACTTTCTAGTCCTCTTTTCCCAGAGGACTCTGATAGATCGAGAGGCCTGCGCATGAGCATGATGCGGGGTAAAGTACGGAGGAAGACGGTACGGACCCAGCTAGGCATAGTGTGGGTCATAGGGGTGCGATAGTGCACATTCAATACAAAGACTGTGATGACAATGGAGAGGGTGACGAAAATCATGGTGAAGAGAAGGTACTCGCCTATCAGAGGGATCACGAGTGAGGTGGATGGGATAGTTTCCGTAATGACAAGAAGGAACACAGTAAGAGAGAGGAGTACCGAGATGCACAATGTCACTTTCTCACCACAATCTGATGGAAGGTAGAAGACAAGTACTGTCAAAAAGGAGATGAGGAGGCAGGGGATAATAAGGTTGATAGTGTAGAAGAGGGGCAGTCGCCGTATGTAAAAACTGTAGGTTATGTCTGGGTAGATCTCTTCACAGCAGTTGTACTTGATGTCATGCTTATAGCCTGGTGCATCGATGATCTCCCACTCTCCACTCTCCCAGAAGTCTTTAAGGTTCACCTTTGAGCCAATAAGAACCAGGTCAATCTTGGCCTTGTCATAGGTCCAGGAACCAAACTTCATAGAGCAATTCTGATAGTCAAAGGGGAAGTAAGTGATGTCCATAGGGCAGGATGATTTGAAGATTGCAGGAGGGACCCAAGTGATGGTTCCATCATATTTCAAAAGAGCTTTGGTTTTGTCCTCCACCAAGAAGTCCCCAACGGCACTGTGTCAGAAAAAGAACATTTGAATGTTATGACTGCTGATGCATTCATAAACTAGCTGTTAGCTCCGACCATGTTCATTTGGCTTCATATAAAAAAGGACCTGAAAATATCAAACTTAAATTCATAGAAGTTGCAAGTTAGGTTGGAAGACTCGACTCACTTGTTGTAAAGTACAATGTCAGGCCTCCAGATTTTATTTGATGGGACTCTGATGAACTCAATTCCATCAAACTCTGCTGGTGACCACTTCAGCTTATAGTCATTCCATATCTATGACGAATTCACAAAAAATACATTTTTTATTTTATTTTTAAGCCATGACCTAAAGATTAATACATATGCTCCAAGCTTTGCTGCCTATACAAGTGACACAGTTTTAATCTGGCATTTACACTTGTGTGCATCTGTCATTTGACAGTCTTTGAGTGTTTTTGTATGTGCATCTCTCCATCAGCAGAGAAAAAATGAAAGCGCATACTGTATTCTGCTTGAGCAGGTATGATGTTTATTGAAGTTTGTTATCAAATGTGTAGGAGTGTATTTGCAGTGCTGTATGTTTGTGCCCATCTCTGTCTCATTTTGTGGTTTGTTGACATGTCTGTGCAGAGATATGTTATTAGGCTTGCTGATCTCTCTGTGTTCAGTGATATCGAGCATCCTGCTATCAGGCATTGCACAGACTTATTGTACAATACTACAGGGCTTTACAAAAGCACATACACATTCTCAGAAAAATTCTGCAATATTCATCCAAATCTAGACAGCCCCCCCCCCATCCAAAACACAATCCGGCTAGGGCAACACATTTTCAGTAACAATATTACACAATGTTACGTACATAAATCACAACTGTCAACACAAAATGCTGATTTAAGCAATAAGTTCAGCAGTAATGCTGGGGCATCTTGTACTCATTATTGTAGCACTGAAATATGTACTGTATCTACGTAATATATGTCTAACCAGACATTTTTACAGAAACCCTGTCACTATTAAAGCAAAAGAAATACATTCAATATAAAATAGTAAATAAAAATATAGCAGTTGTTAAGACAAATTAAATTCAAAGATCAAATGATGCATGTATCTTCATACTTAGGGGATGAAAAATAGGTTCACTAAATAAATAAGTTCAACTAAATAATAACTAAACCTTTGCTGACTGTGAAATAACTATTCATAACAGTAGTTTATTGTTCTGCTGATTTTTAAAAACAATAAAGTGAAATGTTTGATCTGGTTAGACTAAACTCTTTTTGCACATATATTACCATATTTTTAACCTCTTTCTTTCCATTTGTTTTTGGAGAAAACTACTGTGCTACCTTTGAGTTTTCCATTATTTCCATAACTTTTCTTTTCTATGGTGTCCTGTTTCCGCTTACTCGCCTGCTCCATGTACAGTGTATATATCTACTGTATTGTTCTTCCCCATCATTACTCAACCCCATCCTTTGCATGTTTATGCTACACACGTTTTCTTGTTACATTCTTACCAACAGCAATACAACAAGACATAAAGAAGATGAGATGTCTGTGTTAACACATTCACAAGCCCTACATTCTGCACACAGCCATCACTTACATGTCTCAGCCAGAGATTTGTTTCCATGATCTGATTGACTTCATCCTATAGAGAGGAAGACACAGGTAGAAGCAAAGACAGCCACCCCCTATTATGTAGAATGGAACATGTTCTAGCAATAAAATCAATACAGTTCTTGTCTAATGGCAAAGAGACATCTGACAAAAAAGGGGGTTTGAAGGGTTAAAATTTCAGAAGTACTTTCATCTACTTGCTTCAAGTGTGTACTGTCTGCATTCATCACTGTATTAACAGCTCCTGCATATCCACAAGAAAACATCTGGGGGAAAAAATGCTTGTTGGGCAAATTTTCCTTAATCCTGGGAGTGAGTGAGTATAATCTATAATCCAGGATTGTGTTCTCTAGAGTGGTGGGTTATGGCTTGTTAATCTCTCAGGTGTCTGTCTCCGTGAAGCAAGAATAAAGGTGTGCTGATAATCTTGGCCGCTTTCCCCGGGTGAAGTGGAAATTTAATCCAGGAGTTTTAAGAGGAGTGCTGATTTGTATGACGCCGGCGAAAGCACAGAGTCTGCACTACTTCCTGTAATAGTGGGGCGCAAAGGCTTTTAACTCAATTGCTCTCTCTGACCACAGTAAATGAAACAAAAAGCTCTCACAACAACTGAAAACAGCACAGAATTCCACTTACAGAAAGCCACCTGCAGAGCAAATCCTCTTTTTTCCAATTTGGAATAAAAGACCTCACACACTATTCATACATTTATTTCTTTGAGTTTAAACTTGTACACCTTAATTAATGTGACTAGAATCCTTTAGTTTTTGACACAGATGTTTCAGCTTTGTTTGATTTTTTTCCACAAGCATAATGCTAAAGAGTATGATGATTTATAATTGATGTCCTACAGAGTTTATTCTTTAGAAAAATATTTACTAAAGATGCACAAAAACATAAACAAAAAGTCAACATTACATTTCTATACTTTTTTTAAATGAATGTTAAAAAATTATAAAAATAACAACAAAAAATATGTTGTTTTAAATGACACAAGTGAATTTAGGCATCACAATGTACAGTATGAAAATATATATTCATATTGGGATTTGCTAAAGATTTAACAGTGTTATTCAATTATTTTAAAAGATTTCAATGAACATTAGACGATGGAACATGTAATATAAATGTAAAAATAAGGGAAATGTGAACAATATGAACAATATCCAGTATTTACCAATATCAATAATAATAAAAAAAACTCTAATATTGGCTAATACTTAAAAATCTCTAATATTGGTTAAGAAAAACAATATGGTATCAATATATTATGTAACCCTACTACTACTGACTGCAATTCAGGCTTAAACATTTTTATAGGCTTACATCTCATCTCAAATACAATGTATGGACAAAAAAGCAGGTTAAGTATTTTGAGAGAGTGGACACTGGTTTTCTTACCACTTTAACAAGCTGTGAGATGGAGACCTCAAACTCCACAGTGACGGGGTCAGACACATTTTCCACTGGCCGAATGAACTGATTATACCTCCTGAATAAACGACGAAACAGCCTGTCTTCACCTTTAGATGAGAAACATTCTGCACAAATAGAGATAAACACACACATAGGAATAGAAGTCTACTTTAGTATGCAGTGCACTGGGTGGGACCCAGGGATAGACTTCATTTATAATACAGTGAATGGTGAAGTGGAACTACAGAGAATGAGACACATGCAATATAACATTCAGCACCGGGAATGTAACGTGCTATACATTAGCAACAGTAGCTGACTGATATCCAGTGCACTATCCATTGCTGTGTCAGCTATATTTGTATGATAACACAATGTAACAAATTTGTTTGACTTACATTTTTTTAAGGTTCTTCTGTAATTCTGTGTTGCTGATTATTGTTGTACTATTTATTTTCACGCAGCATTTATATTTTGGTAAATATTTAGGTCAGGTAAATTTTAGAACTTCTATCATTAATTATGAAACATTGATTAAGTTTTGTTCTAATTTTGTAAGCTTTTTTTTTTTTAGGATATTTTGCTTTTGCAAGGATGGGAACATTCTAGAAGTTTCTGGAATATTCTAGTACACTCCAGCCATAACAGACAAAAATCATCCAGTGTGCACTTCTGAAGTTTTAGACGACTCATTTTTGTTAAACTGTTGTTATTATGCATGTAGCATGTCATTTTTATGCATGAGTAATAACAGATAAGCTTGTATAAGTGTCAACATATGTTTTTAGATTTCATGAGCACTGTTAATGATTCACAAAATGTCATGTGATTTTCGTATTCAGCATGTCAAACTTCATAAATAAATATTAAAAATAAAAACCAAAAATTTGTTTAGTGGTGCAATAATACATTAAGAAAAAATGTGTTGTGTTTGTGTTTAGCTGTGCCCTCACTCTATTTCTTATTTTACATTTTGAATGTGTGGTTTTGTAAATGCTGTATGTGAGTGTGTGTACTCTGTTGCTTTTAACACATTCCTCAGAAAATAGAATCGCTTTAAAATAATGCACTCTGACGGAGCTAGACAAGTCTGAAGGAACACTGAAGAACACGGGAAAAGTCAAGGACAGGTTAGGGGTGAACTTAAATGTAGAGTTTTTTCTTAAAATGGGATATAAAATTTCACTCCACAGTACTACTAGTTAGTTTATAACATTGAACTTAACTTGTCTGGAGCAGTTTCTCTTAAGACAAGTCTAACAGGATACTGGTTGAAAGTGTAGTCACATATGATCTTTGACTTTACTGAAGCAAAAAGTACAAACAGAAGCAATGTAAGTTACATCGTTTGCTCACCAATGGATCCTCTGCAGTGAATGGGTGCCGTCAGAATGAGAGTCCAAACAGCTGATAAAAACATCACAATAATCCACAAGTAATCCACAGCACTCCAGTCCATCAATTAATGTCTTGTGAAGAGAAAAGCTGCATGTTTGTAAAAAACATCCAGCATTAAGGCATTTTAACTTTAAATTGCTACTTCTGGTCAAAATACATAATTCATAATAACACTTTCTCCAGTGAAAAAAATGCATTGCCTGTTGTCCTTTACATCAATTTACACCGACATATTTGTTTAAAACTGCTTTTGCTCATAAACCGTACTTGATCTGTGCATATTTTTCTCCTGATTCATAAGTGATGACTGAAGAATGCTGTGTTATGGATATTGTACAAACTTTTATTTTATACAATATTACTGTATACAAACACTCAGCTGGATGGACTGGAGTGGTGTGGATTACTTGTGGATTATTGTGATGTTTTTAATCAGCTGTTTGGACTCTCATTCTGACGGCACCCATTCACTGCAGATGATCCACTGGTGAGCAAGTGATGCAATGCTACATTTCTCCAAATCTGATGAAGAAACAGTCATCTACATCTTGGATGGCCTGAGGGTATGTAAATGTTTAGCAAATTTTCATTTTTTTGGTGAACTATTCCTTTAAGATTTAAGTTAAGAATTTTAAGTTTTATGCTATCCTGTAGCTGTCATGTAAAAAACACAAGGCAAACAGTAGAAACAGTATACTGAATTTTATTATATGTGGTTTAAAGAAATAATGTAATGATAATCAATGACATTATGCCCTGTATCAGCTTCGCTAATATAACTGCAACATAAATTGACTTCAGTTGCCTTTTGTAAGCAGTCATTTGCAGTTATGACCTCTGTAAACTTCTAGCAAAAATGGAAAAGGATTGAATGCAGTGAGTCTTATATAAAAGTCAGTTGCCAGGAACTTTAAACACCCAGACACACTCATACACTGAGAGTTCAGTGCTGCTGTCTCATGCGTGTATGGCTCTTGTTTTACTTTCCTCTTCTAATTACTTCAACTAGTTAACTCTCCAATGGCCCCTCTGTTAATGGGGTTAGCCAAGGGTAGCAAGGCCCTGCTTCCATTAATTAAACTGACTTAACCCTCATTCAAATACATAAGATAGAACGTGGAGAGTTGAAGTTTAGAGTTAGCTTTCTGAACTCCATCAAGCTTAAGATAAATTAAAGTAGAACAGTGTCCACATGGAGCACAAATTCTCTCAAAGTTGAACTCTTAAACAGACCCTGGTAGGAATCTTAAAAGGATAGTCAACTGACAAAATGCTGAATTAACACTGTCAGTTAAAAAAATAAAACAGGATGAATATTGTATGTCCAAGATACTATTTACAAAATCTGGCAATTAGATCAAATGTATTCCATTTCAGAGCCCAATTCACATAAAAGCGTAAGAATGGAGCAGAGATGACATATATGATCATAATTGCAAGAGAGCTGTCAGTGGCCACAATGAGGATGGAGGCTGATCAAAAATAGCAGCGGTACTTACTTTAAATTACAGTTCATAACAGTTAAACACAACACATTTGACTTAGTCCACTGGATTCAGCACTGAAGTCCATTAAAAATGCAATTACAAAAAAGCCACAGGTATGAGTCACTGTGGAATTTATTCCCTCTTTACTGAAATTAGTTTCTTAGAAAAAATAGAGTACCAGAGATTGTGCATGTGCTGCACTTCCTTCATCCTCTAATAGAGATTTTATACATTGCGGTCTTCTTTTTTTTTCGTGGTAAATTTGTATTCATTGCGCACAGGGTATGATGAAACTCCAATAAGGCACATGAAAAGGTTTTGAGGGTTTTGATTAGTGATGGATGAAATATTCACAATATGTGCACAATGATTTTGCTATATATAGATAGCAATACGGGCACTCAGTGGCAAGAATGCTTTTCACTCAAAAATTTCATCTTAAAATGTTTTAGTAAAATATGTTGCACACACTGCTGTTTATTACTATGTTTTGTTATATTGGTGCAATATAAATGAAAATAAAATAAAACTGACGCTTTCTTCATTTAGTGAAATCCAGTGTGGGACACATACATTAGTTTAAAACTGAATTTTTCTTGCATTAAACATTTAAATCTATTTGGCAGCAACGACTGTTTGATCAAACTTATGGTTCATTTAAAATGACTCTTTTAAAGCCATACATGTCAATATATACTGAATATCGTAAAAATGCTAAAAAATATATATTGATATGGTTTTAACTATATTAACTGACCTTATATTATCCAAAGTACATTAATATTTCTAGAAACAGGTTTGATGGAGATGAGAGAAACACACAAGCAGCAGCAACGGTGATGAAGAAAGTTCAATCGGTTGGAAAGACTAAAGAATCATCTGTGATAATATAAAGCCATGTGCAAGTCACTTGTGAACTACTGCTGAGCACATATGCACTCATGTAGAAGTAATGAGAGAGAGAGAGAGAGAGAGAGAGAGAGAGCGAGAGAGAGAGAGAGAGAGAGAGAGAGAGAGAGAGAGAAACACTCTTCTCTGTTCTTAGTGAGCAGGTGAGCAGGACACTAAGTGTGTTTCTCTGTCAGATGAGGAAAAGCATTACAGATATAATCAGACAGGTGAGCTGTTCTTGTTGCCCAGGGACATGAGACTGCCTGCCCTGCAGCAGCATACACACGCCTGTTCCCCGCAGCAGAGAGAGAGAGAGAGAGAGAGAGAGAGAGAGAGAGAGAAACACTCTTCTCTGTTCTTTCTCTCAAAGTGAGCAGGACACTAAGTGTGTTTCTCTGTCAGATGAGGAAAAGCATTACAGATATAATCAGACAGGTGAGCTGTTCTTGTTGCCCAGGGACATGAGACTGCCTGCCCTGCAGCAGCATACACACGCCTGTTCCCCGCAGCAGACTGTGTGCCTCTGTGTGTGTGTGTGTGTGTGTGTGTGTGAGGTGCTGTCAGGACATGCGCCACTGTCTGTGTATGTGGTGCATATGTGTGCACTCTCTATCTGGAACAGAGTATGGAGGACATGTGTGTCTGTGTGAGCTTGTGACTAATTCCGAGCACAGGAAGAATGACACTTAGCCACCTGGAAATCTTCATATTTCCAGCACTGTCATCCATTCTTTAAGAAGTAAGCTTCTCTGATGGTCTCGAGGAGAACTTAGGGTGATCTTCTATCATAATTTCTTCTTCTCTCAGTTCACCCTACATATGAATTGGAGCGTTACCTCATATCACACTGAAACATATCAAATTGTGAAACCGCAGGGTCCTGGGGCTCCAAGACCTTTGACATCAACTATATGCACCAGCCTTAGGAAGACAGAAGAAACAGAGGTGGAAAAGCTGGGATGAAAAAGAAAAAAAAAGAATGGGACACAATTCAAAATGCTTTACACCCATTCTTAAGGTGAGGAGAATCATTTTCACTTTTCTTTTGTTTACTTTCTTTTGCTTTCTTTCCTTTGGAAAAGAGGGGTTTACCTCCCACAGCCGCTCTCTCTGCTGGAACCACATTGATTTCTCTCCTCAGCACCAAAACACAGATGTGAAGCTATAGAAAAAGAGCGCTTGAGTGGATAAAAGAGCAATTCTCCCCAGAGGATGTTCCTCCATCTAACATTGGATATATGTGTAAAGCCTGCCGTATGATTTTACACACACACACACACACACACACACATATACACATATACAGTATATATAATCCTGTATATTGCACTGTCACACAAGGTGTGATCAAGCATGACAACAAAATGCACAAACTACAATACATATTTATTGTCTACTATATACTATTAGTATTATCCTATATTTTATAATATACTATATGCTATACCTATATATACTATTAAACAATAAGTTATTTTTGCAGGAAGTGACAAATACAATAATATATTTGTTTAATATATCTCATGAGTCATATTTGTGATTTTTTTTATGCCAACACTACATGAATATGGATCACAAAAGAGGCGAGGCACTAAGTACTTCTAAAATATTTACCTTTTATTCAGGCAGATTAAAAAAAATCAGTAGAATAAAATCTTAGCAATACTTTTCTTCAGGTATTATCGATGCATTTCTATCATGACAGCTCTCAGACGATTTTAGCATGGTAATGGATATGGCAATGTTAATGTATTTGGTCTTGGCGGAACAGATCTGCTATGCTGCTGAATTGCAGCTGCTGTTGGTTATTGCTGTTGTTGTAGATTATTGCTAATGCTGCTGCTGCTTTAAAGCAAGTACAGGAACTTTCTACTGCCAATACATACAGTAAGCCGATGCGGTGCTGTGAGTATTTAAGACACTGCTGCTGCACAAATTGCATATAAGATAACCCATAGCACATCTATACAGGTGGAGCTGGGGAAGGTGGAGGGTTTCAGAGGAACTCTGAAAGTGCGCTGTGAACTGCTCTAGTGAATGCTAACCAGCCATTTAAATGTAAAGCAGTAATCTCATTGGCTGCGTATACAACATGAACCAATCAGCTTGTGCCAAGTAGTTTAACAATATGAATATCATCAGTTTGCGTTAACGACCTGTCACCCTGCGCCATCTACAGTTTCATGACAGAAATTGCCATTTGTTGTAGTTTACATTACATGACTGAAAATACATCAGGCATACATCAGGCCACTGTAGTGGCCACCATGAATAGAAACATTGATTCTTAAGACTCAACTTTAAATGATTTAAAATAAGACAAAAGTTTTAAATTACGCAAAAAAAAAAACGTTACGACAACCTTTTTTTTCTTTAAAGAACCCTGGTTCCCACTGTCTTGCAAAACATAGATATTAATTAATAATAAATGAATAAAATTGCATTACTTTTTGAGCATTTTAAAATGAATATTCTTTTTTCTACTTTTGCCAAGCTCTAAAAAAATGTATCAGGTAAAAATTATGAATAATTTTTTTTTTTTTAACTATTAACCCGTATGCATTAAATCACAAACAACAGGAAAAATCTCAGGGCCTTTGAATATTGTGGACAATGGGGGGCCTCTGAGTCAAAATGATTGAGAATCCCTAAATTAAAAGGTATTTGTTAATTGGGCATTTTAATGGAAATTTCCTTGGTTGTACTATACTTTTAAAATAAAACAGTTATGCAATGTTCACAAAGAGAGAGAATGCTTAATTATAAAATTTAGTGTGTGTGATAGAAAAGTTTCAAAGTTTCTAATGATCATTCAGTTTTTCTTTCAGTCCTTTAAACTTTAAAAACGTTCATATTTTTCACGTACCTGCAAAAATGCATCAAAGGGATTATATAGCTCATCATCTAATCCTACAAAACCTGAATTGTATTGATCTTGTGTCTAACTCTGCAGCATGTGATAAAAGAAGAATATAATGAAACAAAAATAAATGATTAAATCAAAGATAAATTGTCCATCCTAACTGATGACAATCAATTGAAAATGTAATGACTATTCCACTGCAAATCTTTGGTACACAAATCGCAAACGATATGAGTACTGCCTCTCCCTTGCTCCAACATAGCACTCACCAGAACTTTATATCTGTGCATATCTCCTGAGAAGCCTTTCCTAGGCCCTCTGGTGTCCTTCTCCAAACATCTCCCTCTGTCTCTTCCCTCCTCCTTGTGATCAGTCCAGCATGGAGAGAATGACATGCAGCTAGAGCTGAACACAAGTTCATCCTCAGACAGCTCCTCTTTTCCAAGCTCAGAACAGCTTCAGGAATGTAGCAATGTGAAAACTCAACAGGATGCAAGCTGTGTGTGTCCTTTGAGTGTTTGCCTGTTTCTAAGTTTATCCCTAAATGTGTGACTCACTCTTGACTGACACGGTTGCATGGCAGAGATCAAAAGTGACGCATCTTGTTTCTTATTTAGATCAAATAAGTTATAAACGATATGGAGTTACCAGCTAAACCAAACAAGAAGAGAAGGAACTTGCAGCAGACACTTAACCCACGACCGAACGTGGACTTGTTGCTAACTTTACGTAACAGCTTTCTAAGACTTTAAATATTTCAGCGCTCTGACGCACATGCGGATGTTGCCGAAAGTGGAAAGCGACGCGAATAGCCCGCATTTCATTACAACAATGCCACTGGGCTCACCTACCGGTTTCATTCTGCCGATGAAAGGCTTTAAAGCGATTAAACAAAACTGTGCTTTCGTGCTATAAATTTAGCAACAATTGTGCTATAAAAGACGAATATGCGCCCGAAACTCCGCGTTCCGCGCAGCCTGAAGCATGGATTTGACTATATTAACACGTAACGCTTTGGCAAAAATCGTTATTAAGATTATTATCAAAACAACACAACTAATCTATAAACAGATGCGATGTCAATGTCACTGTACGCCAACAGACTAATTACCAATTTAAATGCACAAACCCAAGACAGTCAACTATAGTGCTATATTTTGCATTACAAATGGGATGTGATGATTTACCCAAAAATCATGTCATGAATTATTCATCACCGTGTGGTTCAAACTTACTTTGCTACGTGGAACACAAAAGAGGGTGATTGGCAGAATATTCCTGACTGACAACAATCAATTGCCATCTTTATAATGCAGTAAATAGCGACCGAGGGTGTCATTCTGCCTAATGCATCTTTTTGTTTTCCACAGAAGAAAGTAAGGTTTTGAAAAATATAAGGGTGAATGGTGACAGAATTTTCAATTTGGGAGAACTATTCCTTTAAAACACACGAGAACTGAGAAAATGTCCTTAAATGAGGAAAGTAGTCCACAGGTAGGACAGTAGAGCATGATTGTTCATTAGTTCAATACTGACTAGACTAGAGTGTGGGCTTATACTTTTCTCCGCTTGATCTCAATGCCATTGTGACCACAAGTGACGAAGAGAAAGTAACATTTTTTTTCAATGTTACTGCATTCATAAAATGTATTAATATCTTGAATACGCAACTTACCTTGCGTTATCAGGACAACTGAAAGAAAAACCAAAGTGACTCTCGCTGCAGAATTCATCGAGCGTCGCAGGTAGGGAGTGTGTCTCCCTTTCCAAAAGAAAGCAACAAATTCGTGAATGAAGGAGCAAAGGAGCAAACTGTAGAAAGGGTGTTTGTGGATTCCGGTTGTGTGGCTGAGTTGAGTTGTGCTTTCCTGCGAGCAGAAGAAGCGCGTGAGGTGGATTCGATTTCGTCCCTCCCCCTGGGCGCGTGCATCCTTCCCAACGCGTGTCTCCAAGCAAGTGTCGTTAATGAGACGCACAATTACAGGGTCTTTTATACAGCAATTTAAATAGTTTTTAGTGCAAATATGATAATTCTGCCATCATTTACTCAGCTTGACGTCGTTCACGTCTTGCAAGACTGTCTGAGAACACAAAAGGGGGCATTTTGAATGTACTGGGCTGCGTTTCCATGCATTGGAAATGAATGGAGACTTAAGATACAAAGCTATCAAAAAGATGCAAACTCACTTTTAATGTCAATGTACACTTGCTGTCTTCTAAAGCCATACCATAGCTTTGTGTGACGAACAGTCCGAAAGTGAAGTCTAATTCGTGAATGAATCATTTAGATCGGTTTTGTGAAATGGCTCAACCGATTCATTGATAAGATCGACTCAAACCCGTTCCTTCAACTGGTTCGCTCAGAAATGTGAAAGCACTCGTCTTTCTCATCAATGCACCTACATTTTCATTGAATAAAAACTTACGTTTTAGCTATCGTGGTTCCAGAAGACTTCATTTGAACCACTTTTATAATAGACTACTGTACTTGGTGTCTTTTTTGAGGCTTGACATCTTCAGCTTTTATTGTTAATGCATGCAAAAACTCAGTATATTCTTCAATGTTTCACCTTCTGTGTTTCACAAAGGAAAAAGCCAAGTAGGTTTAGAAATTGAGTGTAATGATGACAGAATGACCTTTAGAGGGATGTTCACCCAAAAATGGAAAATATATGATTATTAATTCACCCTCATGTCATTAGAAACCTGTAGGACTGATTTTCTTCTGTGATTTTCTTCTGTGGCTTAAAGGTTGTTTTACTTAATCATTTGTAAATCCAAAGCTGTTTGTGAAGCAACAACAAGTTTTTGCATTTTACAATGCAAAAACGTGTTGTCCTTGTTACACATACTCATACACTGTTTTACTGTAACATATACACAGTCATTTAAAATCTCAATGGAATTACTTACTATTTCTTTAAAAACACATCCTCTTCCCTTTGTCCCTTTATCGCAATAGAACTCTTACAACATATTGTCATATCACCCTAGGCACCACAGAAAATCAGACAGAAATGTGGCATCTGTGTAGGAGGTTTATCTTCCTTTAATTGCACATCGAAGAGGCTTTCTGAGGTGCATAAAGTTTGTGTCAAGTTTTAAAAGCAGAGCAGTCGATAAAGAGTTCCGGGTTACAGCAGGTGACTAACAAAGTGCCGCTGGAAAAGCCTCAGGAATATTGATTCAATTTAGCTTCCCATTATAAAAGCCTGGCTTTTGAGGTCATCAAACAGTGTTTATGAAAATGTAGTTTAGCTCTCACTTTAATGATACACAGCAAACACAAAGATGTCACAGGAATTAAAAGATGAAAGGCTTTCATTCATGTAAATCCATATTTAACATTTAAATGTAAACACGCATGGCTTAGCAGCAGCTGTTGTGTATATATTGTTTTCCCATCAAACGGCTGTGTTTATCTGTGTATGTGTGCTGGGATGATAATGGAAAAGGGACATTTTGATGTTTCAACACCTGTGCATGCGCAAAGAGACCATAAAACCTACAAGCATCCATGTGTAAATGCTTACACACAGAGAGAGGAATAGACACATCTTACATTTAAATTCTAAAGTGGATAATGACAGGATGAACCAAAATATAATGTCCATGTCATCTGGCAAAGTGCTAACAGCAGTGTGCATTCTCACAAATAAAATATGATCATGTCTAAATCTTGTTATATGTAGCGTCTATCTGCATTATCCAGGTTGCTGTCTTTATCTCATTTTTTATGGATGGATATTTCATTTTATGGATTATGCTTTCTGTGTTTCAGATTCAAACTTTTCAAGAAATAGTTCACCCAGAAATTAATATTTGCTGAAAATGTACTCACCCTCAGGCCATTCATGAAGTAAAAAAGTTTGTTTCATCATCAGAACAGATTTGGAGAATGGTAGCATTGCATAACTTGCTCAGCAATGGATGCTCTGCAGTGAATGGGTGCCGTCAGAATGAGAGTCCAAACAGCTGATAAAAACATCACAATAATCCACTAGTAATCCACACCACTCCACTCCATCAGTTAATGACTTGTGACGTGAAAAGTTATGGTTGTAAGAAACAAATCCATCAAGACGATTTTAACTTTAATCCATTGCGCACATCGAAGAGGCTTTCTGAGGTGCATAAAGTTTGTGTCAAGTTTTAAAAGCAGAGCAGTCGATAAAGAGTTCCGGGTTACAGCAGGTGACTAACAAAGTGCCGCTGGAAAAGCCTCAGGAATATTGATTCAATTTAGCTTCCCATTATAAAAGCCTGGCTTTTGAGGTCATCAAACAGTGTTTATGAAAATGTAGTTTAGCTCTCACTTTAATGATACACAGCAAACACAAAGATGTCACAGGAATTAAAAGATGAAAGGCTTTCATTCATGTAAATCCATATTTAACATTTAAATGTAAACACGCATGGCTTAGCAGCAGCTGTTGTGTATATATTGTTTTCCCATCAAACGGCTGTGTTTATCTGTGTATGTGTGCTGGGATGATAATGGAAAAGGGACATTTTGATGTTTCAACACCTGTGCATGCGCAAAGAGACCATAAAACCTACAAGCATCCATGTGTAAATGCTTACACACAGAGAGAGGAATAGACACATCTTACATTTAAATTCTAAAGTGGATAATGACAGGATGAACCAAAATATAATGTCCATGTCATCTGGCAAAGTGCTAACAGCAGTGTGCATTCTCACAAATAAAATATGATCATGTCTAAATCTTGTTATATGTAGCGTCTATCTGCATTATCCAGGTTGCTGTCTTTATCTCATTTTTTATGGATGGATATTTCATTTTATGGATTAAGATTAAAAGTCTTCACCCTCAGGCCATTCATGAAGTAAAAAAGTTTGTTTCATCATCAGAACAGATTTGGAGAATGGTAGCATTGCATAACTTGCTCAGCAATGGATGCTCTGCAGTGAATGGGTGCCGTCAGAATGAGAGTCCAAACAGCTGATAAAAACATCACAATAATCCACTAGTAATCCACACCACTCCACTCCATCAGTTAATGACTTGTGACGTGAAAAGTTATGGTTGTAAGAAACAAATCCATCAAGACGATTTTAACTTTAATCCATTGCTTCTGGCTAAAATAGTCCGTCATATGAGTACATTTTCACCAGATTTTCATTTCACTATTCCTTTAATTAGTGTAATAACAGGATTTACATTGCTGAACATTAATTATCATAGATATGTACACATAAAATAAAGGTATTCATTTATAGCATGTCCCACTCTTTTTCATTTGGCTCTGCAAATCTTGTCGATATGGCTTTTCACAAGTGCTGGAAGTTTGTATGTGTTCGATTTTCATTGAAATTCTTTCTTGGAAAACGATGTTTCTAATTTGAGTAAAGTTTGGGCACCAGGTTAAGAAGTGTAATTCTGTTTCTAACTCATTTTGTGTGCAGTAGGAGAACAGTCTGTCTTCATTTGGTAGCTCTCTCCATCTCTCTCTCTCTCTCTCTCTCTCTCTCAGAGTGTGTGTACGCTAGAGGGAGCAGGTGCAGCAATTCGGCCTGTATCAGTCTTTACACAATTGTTTGTTCAATCAGGGAGGTTTGTCTTTTCCCTCATGCACTTATTTTCATTTCAATTAAACAAATAAGTCCAGATTTAGTTTAGGTAATTATTTCAGCAAAATATTTATATAAGTAGTAAACTTAAAATGTAATTATACAGTCTTCTTTATGTTTCCCCCATCCCCATTACTAAAATCAGTCATAACAAACGTTTACAAAATCTTTTGTAAATATATGCATGTGACTTAACTTAATCATTTGTTACGTACTAATCTGCAGTACTAACACAACACATTAATTTAGATACACACTGTATCTTTAGATAAATAGCAACTACAACAGCAGAAAAAAGTGGTCTGTCTGTGGCTTTGAAATGGAAAATAGCAGAGAAAATGTGTGTGTTTGTAAGGAATCACAGTGTATGCATGCAGGATGGTCGGTATTCTTTCTATACTTAGGGAGAATCAGACCATGTTATGGCTACAGTGCTGCCGCTGTCCATGGTGCTAAAACATTGATTTGTGGTCAAAGTGGTGTCTATGAAGCTTTCCCTGTTTTTGAAGAAACATTTATGTGTCTGTTAATATAAACTGACTAATACTTTGGGGTTGGCGTGTACTATTGATGCTTTAAGCTTTCGGCCTTTATGATACTTATAATATTTTCAGCTTTTTGCCTTTAATTAGACAAGAACGTGAGTGGTGACTGGAAATGATTGGAGAGAGAGGATCAGGACATGACACCAACCAGCATCCCTAGGAGCACTGTAGCTCTATCTAACGTCACAATACTGACAACACAAATCTAATTGCATTATGCAAAAGCACTATATAGTTTATCAGGATTAGAGTTTAACAGTGTTGTTATTGTTAAAGGGATAGTCCACTCAAAAATGAAAATTCTGTTATCATTTTCTCACCATAATGTTGTTCCAAACCTGTCACCTGTAAACAAGATGGTAACCAATTGGTTCCCATTAACTTGCATTATGGACAAAAAATGCAATGGGAGTCAATGGGAACTGAATTTTCTTCCAAATATATTTTGCCAAAAAAAAAAAAAAGAAGACATGTAGGTTTGTAACAGGTTGAGTCATGCAGGTTTTGAGGGTGAGTAAATGATGTCTGAATTTTCCATTTTGGTGGACTATCTCTTCAACTAAAACTAAAATCTCTTGAAAATAAAATAAAAAATGGTTTTCATTAATTAAAATAAAGATATAAAATACAAATGAAATTAAATTAGAAACTTAAACTTAAAAAAACTGAAATTGAAAATGTTGCTTTGCTTTAAGTACTAAAATTTCTAAAACTGAAACTGAACTAAAAATAAATTAAAGCTAAAATAAGAAAGATTAAAATAGTATTAATAATAACCAAGACGAAAGCACATAAAAATACAAAATTGTGAACTAAAATTTAAATAAAAAATGAATATATATACAGCAGGGGTGTCCAAACTCGGTCCTGGAGGGCCGGTGTCCTAAAGAGTTTAGCTCCAACCCCAGTTAAACACACCTGAAGCAGCTAATCAAGCTCTTACTAGGCATACTAGTAGCTTAAAGGTAGGTGTGTTGAGGCAAGTTGGAGCTAAACTCTGCAGGACACCGGCCCTCCAGGACCGAGTTTGGGCACCCCTGATATACAGTATATATATAATGAATAAATAATATAATGGTGTATATACTACTATATTAACACTGGGATTTAAGGATATGGTCTATAATCTGTATAAAAATATGTTAAAGGCGGACAGAGTGAATAGGTGATGTGTCCATCATAAAACTAAAATCACGCCATGATTTTTCTCTCTCCTCCTTTCCTCTTTTTTTCATCTTTAATTCATGGCTTCCTAAAAGCAAGACATAGTGAGTCACAGAGCCATTAATGTCTCACTCTTCTCTCTCAAATCTGTGTGTCTGCTTTTCTTGTCTCTCCATCCACCCTGCATGTCCCAAATACTCTTTTAAAAGCTTCTTCTCTCTTCAGAACAGGACTGCCATCTTCTAACGCATACTAAAAATAGAAAAATAAAGTTGCATTCCCCAATAGGACTTTTATGGCCTTGTAAATTATTCACCTCACACATCTACAATATCTAGATGATTATACCTGAGTGCTTTTATTGTTCACTAGTACAGCGGGAATATCTGAAATCACGATCATCCATTATGGGTGCACTGCTGGCCTGGTTTTGGGTAGAAAAACAGAAAAAGTAGAGACCATCATCACAGCCTCAGACAGACCAACAAATCCAGCTGCTCCTGACAAGATCTTGGTAAATAAATGCAATGATCTTTTGGAAGACTCAGAACAAGCACTGTTACCAGTCACTTACTGATATTCGCCTGTTTGCTTTTCCAAGAGTCAGTGTTTGGAACTGAAATCTATATTTAATGACTCAAACTGTCTAAAATATTCCATAACTTGCTCACCAATGGATCCTCTGCAGTGAATGGGTGCCATCATAATGAGAGTCCAAACTGCTGATCAAAACATCACAATAATCCACAACATGGCTTCAGACCATCTATTAACATTAAAGCCAAAATCTGTGTGTTTGTAATTAACAAATCCATCATATGAAGGTGTTTTTAATGACAAACAAGTCCTCTATCCATAATTTTGCTTTCTACAGTGAAAATGTAGTCTCACCCTGAATCAGGAGAGAAATATGTACAGATCAAGCACCGGTTACAAGTGAAAACAGGACTAAACAAATATGCTGGTCAATTATTATGTGAAAGAACTGTTTTCATTGGAGGAAGCGTTATTATGGATTATGGACTAGTAATTTGGCTAGAAGTGACAGTTAAAATACCTAAATGATGGATTTGTTTTTTACAGACACACATTTTGGGTGAACTATTTCCATTTTAACAATTCAATTTAAGCATTTAGCTTACATAAATATACTCTCAGAAAAAAAAGTTACAAAAGCTGTCACTGGGGCGGTACCTTTTCAAAAGGTACACCTTTGTACCTAAAGGGTTCAAATTGGTTCCTTAAAGGTAAATATTTTGTACCTTTTGTACAGCTTTTGTATCTTTTTTTCTGAGAGTTTATATACAGATAATACGTAATATAAACAAGTTTTAGAATCAATAGATAAAGCTTTAAAAATGACTACATGTGAGCTTACACATTTGAGTTTCTGTATACCTATATATATATATGAACAAATCTTGCACTGATATAGCAAGGTGTTTTCTTTTGTGTCATTTTTAGCTGTGTAAATGTGTTTATGCTCATCTTAATCTGAGAGATGTGAATCGCTCTGACTCTCTCACGAGAAGTGAATTTCTCTGTGTTTCAAGGCATGTGTGACTGGCTGTTTGCTACTGATGTCACACTTATCATGTGCACATGGTCCATATTTATTCATGAACTTAGGATCGCAGCTTGAGTTTGCATCATGGTACCAACAAAGCCTGGCTGAATTGGTTTTGGCAACTTGAAAATAATCTTGTAATTCTGAGTTTGTTTACTACGATCATGGTACGGGCCCCAGGTAAGCCATGTTAACATTGGTTAACATTGGTAGAGAGATGAAACCATGCATGGTCCAAAGAAAAAAATCGAAAAAAAAGTCCCATCATTTTGAATTTCTCACAGGCACTAAAACTTTTGACCAATCACCACTTCAAGACCTGAAGACCCAAATTATTTCTGAATAACAAATCACTTTAGCCTGTGGAGAACAACATTACACTACAAACATGCATACTGAGACAAAGACAAATACAGTCTTGCAACTACATAATACAGTGACTCAGAGTCCATTGCCTCAAGTTTGGCCAGTCTTTAACCAGCTTACAGGAAGCGTAGAGGCCACCATGACTTTTACTGGCTGGGACAGTCAAAGGATGAAGTGGATTTCCTCTTTCTGTCTCCTTTATTTCTACCTCACTCATTCTTTTTTGTCTTGCCATGGGCTACTGGAGAGAACCCAATCACCATAAAAGGTTTATGGGCAGTGAGGAATATGTAAAGAGATGTGGTCGTAGTGATGGTTGTAACATGAGTTTGCCTTTCTAGAATAATAAGGAATCTTTAGGGATAGCTCATCTTAAATGGATACTTTACACAAAAATGTAAATTCTGTCATTTTCCCCCTCATGTCATTCCAACATGACTTTCTTTCTTCTGTGGACAATATGGAATAACATGAGGGTGAGTAAATGATGACAGAATTGTTATTTTTGGGTGAACTATCTCTTTAAAGGAGGAAGAGTTCTTTTAGCAGTTCTTAACCTTCAGACATTTATATATTCCATTTTTACAACATTTTAAAACTTTTTCAGATCACAAAACATATTTTGGTTACTGTACTTTTCAAATTTGTTTTTGTATAGGTTTTGTTGTTTCACCCTTGTCTCCAACCCTGACTTTTAATCTTAAAATATGATAACTAATGGTAAATATATTACATATATTAATTGTATTTAAACTAGGCCATTGCACTATTTGCAATGAAAATGATGTACTGTATAAAAACATCTACAAGTAAAAACACCTTTAACAATTTACACAATTTCCAATCAACATGTAATTTTGCAAAAGGTGTGAAAATGGTCATTTATGATGCATAACATTCTGTGTATTTATGATGTGTAAAATTCTAGCTACGAATTTAGCTTAAGCAAGATATGAATGGAATCAGTCATTTTATTACAAATATGTTTAAAATGCCATTCCCATCACAGAATGATAGTAAATACAATCGTTTGAGATGTAGTGGAAATGACACTGGTAGAAATCTCTGAAAAATGGCTGAAAAAAATGTCCACTGTTGAACATTGTCAGAGGTCAAATTAAATGAACTAGTGAGATTTTTTTCCCTAAAAGTAACAAGAAACCCACATATGCATGACATTTGAATGGAGACATGATTAATTTTGAATTGGAGTGCATAATTCTTCCTGAATTAAAATAACTGTTTTTTTTCAGTCAAGCAGAAATACAGGGCAGCAATTATCCAATCAAAGCAAGCCTGTGAATTTGACCTTGTGATCGTAGACTATAGAGTCCTAACAGAGTGTTAAGGAGTCCTTATGTGCTGTTTTGAAATGACAGCTGGGTGTGGTTAGTGTTAGCAGTTAACATCACTGCGTTTTGTTATTTTTAATCTTCAGTGGCAGCAAGAGTGCTCAAACGCAAGCCTCTCCATAAGCCTCTGGGGACGTGCGACCTTAAGACAATATTTAATGAGAGATATCTGGGAGAGGCTCACAAGCTAATGAAATGATGTGTGTGTATGTATGTGTGTGTGTGTGTGTGTGTGTGTGCATGTGTGTGTGTGTGTGTGTGTGTTTGTTGCATAGGCTCCTCAGATTACCCCTTTCTAATGGTATTTATAGTTTTCTCTGTCACATGCTTTCTTTATTTTTTCTCTCTTTCTCGTCCTCTCTCTCACCCTCAACATTTTAAGATGGGCAGTGTTCCAGCTGTAAAATCACAGCAAAACAACAGGCAGAGCTGTCTGGCAAATCTGCAGAAGACTGGTTTGACTAAAGGGCCCAGCAGTTTGCACTGATAATTCTGGAGAAACAAGCCCAGAAATGCCACTCTCGACCAAAACAAACATTCTGGAATAATCTAAAGAGCGCTGGAGGCTTTGTGAACTTTTATACACTTAGTGAGAGTATCTAATTCCTTCTATCATCTGTCCTCTATCTATTTTCTATCATCTATCATCTATCTATGTTTACATTTGGATGTATTTTTACATGTTTGACATTTCTGTATATTTTGTGAGAGTATATTTTCAAACATAGTTTAATAAGCTATTAGGTCAAACTATTGCAAGTGATAAAAATGTAATTGAGCAAACATAATATGTGAGCCTGGAGCACAAAAGCAGTGTTAAGTCGCTGGGGTATATTTGTAGCAATAGCCAACAATACATTGTATGGGTCAAAATTATCGTTTTTTCTTTAATGCCAAAAATCATTAGGATATTAAGTAAAGATCGTGTTCCATGAAGATATTATGTAAATGTCCTACTGTTAATATATCAAAACTTAATTTTTGATTAGTAATATGCATTGCTAAGAACTTAATTTGGACAACTTTAAAGGTGATTTTCTCAGTATTTTGATTTTAAAAAATTTTGCACCCTCAGATTCCAGATTTTCAAATAGTTGTATCTCGACCAAATATTGTCTTATCCTAACAAACCATGGAAAGCTTATTTATTCAGCTTTCAGATGATACAATTTCAAAAAATTGACCCTTATGACTAGTTTTGTGGTCCAGGATCACATATAAAAATTTAACTGTGCATATAAATTGAGCCAAAAATAAAAAAAATTCCCTAAAAAAGTATGGCCTTGTTTCAAGGTCATATCCCCAACACACACAAATTTATACTATGTTTAGATAATAAACACTCTATTTGAGCATAAATCTGTATTATTTGTTATTATTATTATTATTATCACTTATATTATATATTTAATTCAAGATATACACTGAAACCGACAAATGCATCCCTCCTTTCTCCACATTTCTGAATGCACCAGTGCATATGTCAGAATCTAACAGTAAATATGAGAGACGTCGATATCTCAGCACGCTATAAGCAATGGAGGGCATTTCTGCTGATCAGCAGCATTGCAGACAACAGCAGCCGTCTCTGCTGAGGCAATGAAGTTTCCACCAGGTTAAATCTTCCCCCAGACATCATCGCTATGGGCAGCTGAAAATATATGTGCAAATAAAAAAATAAATATATAAATAGACCAGACAGCTCTCAACTCTGGACAAATAACATATTTCATGGATTTTCTTTCATTCCTCTTATTATACGGCCACAGTTCTCTCATATCGCTCTAATTGTCTCCTTATTTCAAATCATTTTTAGTGAGTCAAATTAAGATCAGCTTAAGTGAGTATTTACAACAGGAACAGCTTCTTGTGATGCTTCTCGTGATGTTATGAATACATGACAGAGATTTAAACAATACATCATGATGTTTTATGTCCACTCTGAGAAGTGGGTGTATTTTGTTGACGTGACAGAATGTATGAGTAGATGAGTAGAGAAGAGGACATTCAGTTAGGGCTTATATGTTTTATGTGTTCGTTTAACCACTCACAGTGAGATAAGCAATGAAAAGATGAATGCAGGCATCAGAAAAGACCATAAAGGAAGCCAGTATGTCTCTGTTCACATGTGCAGACATACAGACTTACTCATGCTCATTTACACACTGCAGAGGAATACTATGGAAGAAGTCTAATTCATTTATGAACAACTGAAGTAATGAATGTCATTCATGCACACACACACACACACTTGGAATATTTCAAAGGTGAAAAAAGAAGAGAATAGTTTACATTTCTAGAGAAAAAGTTAAATTGAAGGTGAGGACAGCTTTGAAGCATTACAGTCCGCTTTTGGCCTTTGTCTCATTGGGTCAAATGCTGGTGCCAATTTTCTCTCAGATGGGTAATTTGTCATGCATGGTGCCTCATGGCAGGGATCCCAGTATTGCATTCTCGCAAATTCAAGGATCATTAGAAATACATTTAGGCATTTTCCTAGCATAGTGAGACAGTTTTCGGTAACAAAGGCTGCATCCAGATAGCATCACTACTTAGGGCCCATTGAGTGGCTCATCAACCGCCATTGTAGGTGCATTTCAGTAAGAACACCTATTATTCCTGCAAGTCCGACCTTGAAAAAAATCTCATATTCCATTCAAATTCTATGTGTTTTAACTTTATAAAGCCTACTGTATCATATGTGATACACAAAACTCTGATGCCTTCTAAATGATCTGTATGACTTTGTACACAAACTACTACATGCCTCCTGTCGTCTGATTGATGGTTTATACTGTATATATTTAAGGTCTCAAATTCTGAAAAGTTCCCCCTTCAGGTTTTGGTATGCAAGCCCTTTTGCTGTGAAATATTTAATGATTTTCATAAAGTACAGTACATGTAAGAATACATTTTATATTATTAGTAGTATTTAAATTTGAGCACTTACTGGACTGAAGCAAGGTTTACTTGATTATCCATTCATCATATTTTTTTAGAAACATCATGTTATAATCAAATACATATTTTGAGGAATGTTTATTAGTACATCTCTTAATCGTTATTGTATTGCATTGCATTATCTATTTTTCCCCTTCCAAAATTAAAACTACAGAGCTTTGATAATAAAACCAAGCTTCTCGTTGATTTGCATTGAATGTTATCAGAATTTCATCTTACTTTTTGGCTATATAAACTGCACCTTTTTTTCTTTCTTTTAATGGAACAGTTTATTGAACTGGAGGACCTTACAGGGTTATTTTTTATGTTTGAAGAATAATGTGTACATAGAATTATATACTGCATATGAGGTCCCGAAATGAAACAAATAATCATTTTAATAATCTTAAAGGCAATTTTAATAATGTAATCACACATTCATGGTAATATTTAAAATGATAAAGCTCTACCTTTTATCATTACCACTTGGGGAAATGACATGGGGAAATTTGTAAATGTATTAATATTTTCTATGCTAATGTCGGAAGAAAGATTAGCAACGGCATCTACCTTCATTATGTTACTGAAGTATCTGTTAAAAGGGTAAAACGTGTTGATACCTCAGACACATAGACATTTTCAAACAGATAAGCACCACGATGTGTATCATATAATATATAAACCAAATATCAATAATGAAAGATTGTCTTATTAGGAATCGTGCATTTTTGTTCCCTTGTAAATGGACACTCTCGATTGAAAGATGGAACATAAAAATTGAATGTGCAATAAAAGAAATACAAAGATACAGAAAATGCAGAAATAAAGAAACTGCTCTCACATGAAAAGCAACACTGAAAGAAATGAAGGAAACAAGTTTTATTGTATTGTTTTTATAATTACAATGCTTATTTTGAATGCTTAAAGATCATACTTTTGTGGTGGTGAAGTGCTTTTCAATCACAGCATGAAACTTTATTTTAAGGCAATTAAAATGTGATTCAGTTCCGAAAAACCACTTACAGCCATTAATCAAACGTTCATATCAAACAATACTGAGTGAACTACAGTTTGTGTCAATGCATTTGTGTGAGGTCAAGCAAGAAGGAGAAAATTAGTCCTTGCATCAAGGTCTCTGATAATCATCCTGCTCTTGAAACCCTGTAAACCTTCTTTAATAGAAGTGAATGTGTGCCTTGAAAAAATATGAAAGTGAACACTACATAAACTGTATAAATATTATAGTTATACAACAATTTGGCTGCAAAGTTGACAGCTGACAGCTGACAGCTGTCATATAATGCTATTATTATTTAAATGAGAAACTCTTAAAGGTGCAGTATGTAATTTTGAGCTAGTGGTTGAAATAAGTACTGCAGTCCAAATGTAAAATATTGTTTCTCCAGTCCCTCCTCCTCAGACTCCACGCTCACACGGGTTGCCAGATTGAGAACATGCAACAGGAACGAGCGCAACTGACAACTGAAGGCGACGAGCCTTACACTGTAAGTTGATTTATGCATGTTTTAATATTCCCTCTGGTCACAGAGACTTTTAGTTGGATCTCAAGACTTTTTAAATCGGGTAGAATCTGTGATTTCTGACACAGTTTGTTTGCTGGCTTCCATGGCTGCAGTACACTGGCAACCCGGGGTGTGGAAATCCTATTGGGTAAACTGGCAGTGGGCGGAATCACACAGACCAAAACAAAAACAGACATGGAAATGAAGGAAACAAGTTTTATTGTATTGTTTTTATAATTACAATGCTTATTTTGAATGCTTAAAGATCATACTTTTGTGGTGGTGAAGTGCTTTTCAATCACAGCATGAAACTTTATTTTAAGGCAATTAAAATGTGATTCAGTTCCGAAAAACCACTTACAGCCATTAATCAAACGTTCATATCAAACAATACTGAGTGAACTACAGTTTGTGTCAATGCATTTGTGTGAGGTCAAGCAAGAAGGAGAAAATTAGTCCTTGCATCAAGGTCTCTGATAATCATCCTGCTCTTGAAACCCTGTAAACCTTCTTTAATAGAAGTGAATGTGTGCCTTGAAAAAATATGAAAGTGAACACTACATAAACTGTATAAATATTATAGTTATACAACAATTTGGCTGCAAAGTTGACAGCTGACAGCTGACAGCTGTCATATAATGCTATTATTATTTAAATGAGAAACTCTTAAAGGTGCAGTATGTAATTTTGAGCTAGTGGTTGAAATAAGTACTGCAGTCCAAATGTAAAATATTGTTTCTCCAGTCCCTCCTCCTCAGACTCCACGCTCACACGGGTTGCCAGATTGAGAACATGCAACAGGAACGAGCGCAACTGACAACTGAAGGCGACGAGCCTTACACTGTAAGTTGATTTATGCATGTTTTAATATTCCCTCTGGTCACAGAGACTTTTAGTTGGATCTCAAGACTTTTTAAATCGGGTAGAATCTGTGATTTCTGACACAGTTTGTTTGCTGGCTTCCATGGCTGCAGTACACTGGCAACCCGGGGTGTGGAAATCCTATTGGGTAAACTGGCAGTGGGCGGAATCACACAGACCAAAACAAAAACAGACATTCTGACACAGAACGCACATTTAAAAGTAGAATAACTGGCCGTAGCATTGTTTTTCGGAGAAACAAGTATGTGAAACATGTTTCCTAAATATCTGCAAATCTATTATGGTATTTGTATGCTTTACTACAGTCAAAAAATGACATACAGCACCTTTAATTAAAGAAACGGGATCATTGGTTTATAGCTTTGAGACTGTTTGTCATGCGACACACAGAGGGAATTCACTAAGAAGGAACAGAACCAGCAGATGTGTTTATCTGCATCTAAAGGAATTATGCAAATCGAGTAATGGCTGGTTTTATGGCTGATTATAACGCTCTACTCCAATTAATCATCATTTGATAATTTATTGCTACCATGAACAGTAGAAAATGTAAACAAATGTCTGTTTTACATACAATTGTGTTTACAGCCAGCTTTCTACGGGCGATAATAGCGCAACGTTAATTGTACCAGTCACACAGCACTCATTTTTTGAATACACATGCTATAAGAAGCCTAATTTGCATAGAAGGGTGGTTTGCCAAGAAAAGAATGAATGTAAATGCACAATCTGCTTAAACTAGATTGCGGGTGGTTTGTGATTTTGCGCTGAAACACCATACGCTAATGCAACTGTTTAGTGAATTCGGCCCACAATGGTTCTGTTCTGCTGAACGTTAATGTGGATATGTGTTTTTGTGATATGTCAAAGTTCAGTCAACAGGTTCGCCCCAAAGTCACAGGATCACTCAGCAGATATTTTAGAAATCCCCATATCTGCAAAAGGAAGACACGGGAAAGAGAAGAATATGATGGGAAAAGGCAGGGAAGGACAGAGAGAAGCAGATGCATCAGTAAACTTTTCCACATCGAAGGTGACACTGTTGTTAAATGCAGAAGAAGTTTACAAAACTCTGGAAGGCACTTGCCTCTAAACACTCCTCTATCATGAATTAAAGAGAAGGAGTAGAGAAAGAAAGATGTGACTCACTCTTCCTCTGCCACGGGGGTGTTGTAGCTCTGAAAGAGAGGCTGAACAAAGAGTCCGAGTGTGCCGACGACACACACCAGGATAAAAATCCAGAGGAAGAGCCGGTCAATCACCATGGCTACGTACTTCCAGTCCTCAATGATCTGCAAGCAAAAAACGTACCTTAAACTTACATAAATATTAATTACCACTACATATATGCGTAGTCATGGGGGAGTATCATTAATGATTCTTTTAGTGTTTGATTTCAGTGGCAAAATACGTGATGATTCCAATAATAAATATTTATGACTTTTCAGTTTTTTTAGGCAGCATAAATTTAATCTAATAATTAGCATATTAAACAGCAATAATAAAGAAACATTTCATTCATTTATTATTTTTATCAAATTTATATCAAAATTCATAATATGCATCTTTAACTATATACAATATCACATAAACAACCAGTCAATAACTACACTTATGGTTAGTTGTAAGCTGTATGTGTTTGATTCACTAAAATGAACTGATTCTTAGGCCCGTTCACACCAAGCACGATTAACTATAAAGATAACGATAAAGATATAGTTCTAAAAATCATTCTCAATATTAAAGAATAGCATAGTTCACACCACAACTATAACGATAACGATACAGAAGAACGATATCGTTGCGATCACTTTCAAAATAATTTTTTTCCAGCTGATGAACGATGAAACACTGACAGCCAATCAGAATCAATCCTGCTGTAACGAGCTCAAGAATTTAAAGTGGCAGATGCATGTGCGCTTAGAATAAACAGACGATATCGTTCGCTGGTGTGGACGCTAATATCGTTATCTTTATAGTTATCGTTCTTGGTGTGAACGGGGCTTTAGAGTCATTTGTTCGGGAATCAGGCTATGCCGGTTGTGCTGCATGTTTTGTGATTCACTAAAAAGAACCGACTCATAAGAGTCATTTGTTCAGGAATCAGGCTACATCAGTTGTGCTGCATGTTTTTTTATTCACTAAAAATAACCAGATACTAAGAATCATTTGTTCAAGAATCAGATTACACTGGTTGCACTAAATGTTTTTTGATTCACTAAAAAGAACCGACTCATAAGAGTCATTTGTTCGGGAATCAGGCTACACCAGTTGCACTACATGTTTTTTGATTCACTAAAAAGAACCAGCTACTAAGAGTCAGTTGTTCAAGAATCAGATTACACTGGTTGCACTACATGTTGTTGGGTTCATTAAGACTACACTGGTTGTGCTAATGTTTTTTTTTTATTCATTAATTTTTATTCACTACACCAGTTCCTCTGCATGATTTTTGATTTACTAAAAAGAACCAACCCATAAGATTCATTAGATCAACAATTGTTGTGCTGTATGTTGTTGATTCACTAAAAAGACCAGTGATTCACTGTGTGCTATCTGATTAAACTCATCTACTCAAACTCAGTAATAAATTCATTCATTAAGTCAATTAGTCAATAAAATACAAAACCACATCTCACCCCTTCATCATCATCCTCAATCTTCATATGTTCAGCAACGAACCTCACACCCTCTATGGCCTCATCCACATCTTGGTCGTGCTTGACTTTCACTCTTTGCCTGAACTCTGACCCCTCAGGAAGGTCGCCGACCCTCCAGGCCCCACACACACGCCCAGGGTCATCACTTAAGAAGAATGAGTCTCCATCCAACCTTATGCCCTTCGCATCAGATGAGAATGATTTCCGTTGATGTTTCCGTCGAAACCTTTCCCGTACATTAGACCTTCCAGGCCGTCGCATCAGAAGGAAAGCAGGAAGCTTATGAAGGAACACACGCTTGACCCACTCGGGCATGTGGTGTGTCGATGGAGAACGGTGGTGCACGTTGAGCACACACACACTCGTCACAATAGAAAATGTGACCAGCACCATCGTAAACATCAGATACTTCCCTATTAATGGAACAGCCAATGATGTTGGCGGAACGATCTTGGATATCAGGAGCAGAAACACAGTAAGAGCCAGAAGAACCGATATACAAAGAGTCATCTTCTCTCCACAGTCTGAAGGGAGGTAGAAAACCAGAATTGCAAGAGAAGTGATGAGGACGCATGGAATGATGAGGTTAATCGTGTAGAAGAGAGGTTTGCGTCTAATCACAAAGTCGTATGTGATATCCAGATATGTGAGGTCATTGGGGTCTTCGTTTTTTCTGCCAGGGAGCGACACAATATCCCATTCGCCGCTGGGTGTGTAGTCATCTCGACTGGCAAAATCAGACGTCAAGACAAGATCGAGTTCTGTGCGGTCATAGGTCCAAGAACGGAATTTAAGCGTGCAGTTCTGTTGATCGAAAGGGAAGTTACGTACTTCTATAGCACAGGCGCTCTTGTAGATGGCAGGAGGGAGCCAGAATATATCACCAGTGTTGGAGACAACGGCATTGCAGTAAAATGATACTTCATATACACCATCAGCACTGTAAGAAAAAAGAATATTATACATATCAATCAGTTGTATTCTGTGTATTCCTAAAGAGCAAAATGGGAGTTACAATGGCAAAATGCATGCAGTTCTAAATGATATATCACCAGTGTTGGAGACAACGGCATTGCAGTAAAATGATACTTCATATACACCATCAGCACTGTAAGAAAAAAGAATATTATACATATCAATCAGTTGTATTCTGTGTATTCCTAAAGAGCAAAATGGGAGTTACAATGGCAAAATGCATGCAGTTCTAAATGCATTCTATATATATATATATTTTTTTTTTAATATTTATAAAATATTAATTTTGTATTTAAAATACATTATATATATATATATATATATATATATAATTTTTTATTTTATGCAAATATATTTATAAAAAAACAAATAAACAATTTAATGCAGTTCTAAATGCATTTGAATTATA
>NW_015506008.1:325805-338593 GCF_001515645.1 Sinocyclocheilus grahami | reverse complement strand
AAAAAACAAATAAACAATTTAATGCAGTTCTAAATGCATTTAAATTATACTTTTTTTAAATTTAAAATACATTTAATATATATATATATATATTTTTTTTTTTTTATATATATTTTTTTTTATGTAAATATATTTATAAAAAACAAATAAACAATTTATTTAAATAAATAAAAAAATTCCAAATAACATTTAATTTCTAAATCAAATAAATGTGTTAAAAAATGTACTCTTATACCCACTATTAATGTTAGATTTAGACAAGAATTTTAAGATGTCATTTTATTTATTTATTAGTACATACATTTTTTTATTTTAAGACTCAATTCATTAAAATAATTGTGGTTAATTGTGGTTAGATTTCATGAAAATTAAAATATAAAAATATTAAATTTGGTGTGTTAGGGTTAGGGTTAGGTTAGTTATATAATTATAAATATATTCATTTGTAAGTCACTTTGGACAAAGCATCTGCTAAATGACTAAATGTGTGTGTGTGTGTGTGTGTGTGTGTGTGTGTGTGTGTGTGTGTGTGTGAGTGTGTGTGTGTTTGTAGTTAACTTAAACCATAGACCCCATTTTGAAAAACCCATGTATATAAGCTGAGAACGCCTCCTCATCACACACAGTTCCTGATTAGTATGCATTAATTAACAGATCTTTAATCCAGGATCTCTCTCCCTCTGTGCCCTTGAAAAATTATTAGTGTACAGCTTTTCAATTAAAATTATCATAGAAATACAATGCTTATTTTAGCAAAGGATTACATGCACCAGTGTCTCTTTACATGAAGAAATGCCTCTTAAGCAAATTAAGGTCTCATCCCACACAATTTATCCATTTAAGCAATGAACATGCGTAAGTGTATCCTCTATTTTTATCTACTAAAATAGAGGTTATATAACGCACATTGCTTCCACTAGGAACAACCATCTGACCTAGATCAAACACTTTAAACATTTTGCTTGTCATTCATATTTTTTTCTTCATTCTTCAGAGCGTTGTCAAGAGCGTAGACGTGAACGACATGAAACAACAGCACCAAGGGAGGAGACTGCTCTTACTTTTGGCAACTTTCTAGCAAACGGTAATTAGCCGGGCTCTTGGAACAGTGACAGCTTGCTTGTTGTATTGAGTTTGACACTAAACACTGACTGTGCATCAAAGTCTCACAACATCCTAAAAGTTACAAGGCTCATGGCCTTAATAAGGACTGCAAAAATGAAGTTAGTGTGATACTAATAACTGTTTCCAAAGCTACTGCTCTGAGCTATTTCAAATAAAACATTAATTTATCAAACGTTATGATACACATGTAAGACTTGCATAACTATACTGAATGAAAGTATGTATCAGTGCTTAACAATAAGGACGTTATATTTTTTTTTCTTCATTCTTCAGAGCGTTGTCAAGAGCGTAGACGTGAACGACATGAAACAACAGCACCAAGGGAGGAGACTGCTCTTACTTTTGGCAACTTTCTAGCAAACGGTAATTAGCCGGGCTCTTGGAACAGTGACAGCTTGCTTGTTGTATTGAGTTTGACACTAAACACTAACTGTGCATCAAAGTCTCACAACATCCTAAAAGTTACAAGGCTCATGGCCTTAATAAGGACTGCAAAAATGAAGTTAGTGTGATACTAATAACTGTTTCCAAAGCTACTGCTCCGAGCTATTTCAAATAAAACATTAATTTATCAAACGTTATGATACACATGTAAGACTTGCATAACTATACTGAATGAAAGTATGTATCAGTGCTTAACAATAAGGACGTTATATTTTATATATATAGATAGATAGATAGATAGATAGATAGATAGATAGATAGATAGATAGATAGATATAGATACATATAGTTTATAATAATATATTTTTACCAAATATAAATAAAATAAATTTCTAAAAATACAAAATTCTTTATTTTGTGGTGTGATCAGTGAAAATAAACATCTGAACAACTTAACCAATAGAAAATCATAGTCATATTATGCTCATATTGTCATTCACAATTATGGGGTCAGTACTATTATCAGTATTTTATTTTTAGAAATTAATACTTTTATTATTTTTAAAGAAATAAATTTCACTTTTAAATATTAATTTCACTAATCAATTATTTTTTACTTAGAAATTGATTTTAAAAAGTGACAGTAAAAGTGACAGTTTTTTCTACTCATCAAAGAATCCTTGGAAAAATGATGGTTTTCACAAAAATAATAATAAACATTGTTTTCAGAATGATTTAGAATGATTTGTGACACTGAAGACTGGAAAAATTCAGCTTTGATCACAGGAACAAATTACATTTTACAATATATTCACAGTTATTTTAATTCATGAACATTAAATGCACCATCTCTACAAACACACACAATTGTATGCAAAATGCCTTAAATATTAATTATTTAAATATCAAATATTTTAACTTTATTTAAATATTAGCTATAAAGTTTGAGTCAGAAAAGAAACTGATATTTTTATTCAGCATTAAATTGATCAAAAATGATATCCATGATGTTACAAAAGATTTCTATTTCAAATACAAGCTGTGCTTCAAACTTTCTGTTCATCAAAGCATTCTGAGGGGGGGGAAAAAACACTTCAACACTTTCTCCTCCTCATTAAGAAATGTTTCTCGAGCAGCGAATCAGCATATTATACTGATTTCTGAAAGATCATGTGACACTGAAGACTGGCGTAATGATGCTTTGACATAACAGAAAAAAAATCAAAACGTAAAGTAGTTTAAAGTAGTAAAAGGCTTATTTAAAATTGTAATAATATTTCACAATATTACTGTCTCTTATCAAATAAATGCAGCCTTGTTAAACATAAGAATCTTCTTTCAAAAACATTTAAAAAAAACTGTAACTCTTTATTTTAAGGATGAAGTCTATAGACAGTGTATATGTGCTACTGGTATATAAATGTACTGGTCACAGTTATGGCATACTTGTTATAGAGTACTATATCAGGAAGCCAGATGTGCTGCGATGGAATTCGTAGTTTTTTGATGCCCTCGTACTCATTCGGGTCCCACACCAGTCTGTAGTCATTCCACTCCTACAGAGAGAGAAAATGGGGTTAAAACTGTTCAAATTGGGTGAGACGATGTACCAGAATTGATACCAAACACATTAAATGCATTCACTTGGTTAAACAGGATTTTCCATTACTTTTCGAAATGACCTAAAAGTGAACTATAATTGAATTACAACTCAAATCTGCCGCACGCAGTGAGTGCACTCATGTGTTTGACAGCTGATTTGACTGTGTTTTATAACACTATCCAGATGAGTGCACAGGCATAGCAGGTGAGCTTACCTGAGTCAGCCACACATTCGTCGTCATGATTTGTTCCCTCTCATTCTATAAAAAGAGCAGAACATTGCATGTAACAGCGAAAAGTGAATAGAAAATAATTGGGCGGAGTGACAGGGATATGATGAGATCAGGACATGACACAATCCAGACTCTAACCTGCATCGCCCGTGTGAGCACTAACACTGAGTTCTATCCGGAAAAGACATGACAGGGTTACAGCGTCTCTGTCCTCACTGACAGTGAAAGTCAGTCTGAATTTGCTGTTTAATATACAGCTGTGTGAAGCACAGATTTGAACAAATGAGATTCTGCAGAGGGCGGGGCTAGCCAGTGCAACAGGACAAAAATAGTAACAGAATGTTTTGTCGCTTGTCACTGTGTGGCACTGCGCCTGGTTAGAACAGAGCGTCAATGGGATTTTACCTGTCAGTGTGAATGTATCTTAAGTCTCTAATGTGTCACGGGTATGTTACTGCTGCACCACGGCTCAGTCGTGTGCTTGCGACATGAACATTAAATGCACCATCTCTACAAACACACACAATTGTATGCAAAATGCCTTAAATATTAATTATTTAAATATCAAATATTTTAACTTTATTTAAATATTAGCTATAAAGTTTGAGTCAGAAAAGAAACTGATATTTTTATTCAGCATTAAATTGATCAAAAATGATATCCATGATGTTACAAAAGATTTCTATTTCAAATACAAGCTGTGCTTCAAACTTTCTGTTCATCAAAGCATTCTGAGGGGGGGGAAAAAACACTTCAACACTTTCTCCTCCTCATTAAGAAATGTTTCTCGAGCAGCGAATCAGCATATTATACTGATTTCTGAAAGATCATGTGACACTGAAGACTGGCGTAATGATGCTTTGACATAACAGAAAAAAAATCAAAACGTAAAGTAGTTTAAAGTAGTAAAAGGCTTATTTAAAATTGTAATAATATTTCACAATATTACTGTCTCTTATCAAATAAATGCAGCCTTGTTAAACATAAGAATCTTCTTTCAAAAACATTTAAAAAAAACTGTAACTCTTTATTTTAAGGATCAATTATCGCTATTAATTAGTTGCTTATTAGCATGCATATTACTAGCATATTGGCTGTTTATTACTAATTATAAAGCACATAGTAATGCATTATTCTGCATGACCGTATTTTAGATCCCTTAATCCACGCCATACCTAAACTTAACAAATACCTCACTAACTATTAATAAGCAGCAAATTAGGAGTTTATTCATGGAAAGCTCTTAGTTAATAGTGAATATGTGTTCCCTATTCTAAAGTGTTACCAAAAAAAAAAACTTACTGACTCCAAACTTTTAAACAGGAATGTATCGAACATTTATATTTAAGACATTTAGCAGACACTCTTACCCAGAGTCACTTACAAAAAGTTTCATATACAGCATATGTTAGGTCATGAGTTCATATATATTTATGATGCTGATATCACACATATATTTTAATAAATCACACAAGGCAGGTGTGTTTGTTTAGGGTTGGACCTAAACTCTGCGAAACCTTGAGGGAAACCTTGAGTGTTGGATGTGTGTGTGTGTGTGTGTGTGTGTGTGTGTGTGTGTGTGTGTGTGTGTGTGTGTGTGTGTATGAGACAAACTTACCACACTAATGAGCTGTGCAAGAGAGACTTTGATGCCAATAGTGACCTGCTGACTCTTATTGACCGCAGGACGGATAAGTTTATTGTAACGCTCAGGACCAAGCAGGAAATCTACCAGCCTCTCCTCAGCATCAGCAGAAAGAGACCCTAAAATACACAAACACACAATACATGGTAAATGCCTTTTTGTCTACTAAAGGTGTCATAGTGTATATATATATATATATTATATTATATTATATCAAAAACATTTCAGTGCAGTACTGTATGTTGGCTAAAACATTTTTAAAAAGTATTTTTGTGACTTTTTTGTGACAATGTGACTTTTTTGTGATCAATGTGGCTGTGCTGATGGATTTTTGGCATAGAGACATAGGATTTTGATTTTTGATTTTGATTTACTTGATCAAAGATGTTGTAAAATTAAAAACAGGTCATTCTGAAATCCTTGGATTTCTTACATTTGACTTCAACAGTCTGAGCTGCACATTTCAGAGCAGATTATTGTGTTAACTTCATTTATAAATTACTATAAATAAACTAAATTATGACTGCTTTGCCAAAAAAAAATAATAATAAATAAATAAATAAAATAATAATAATAATAATAATAATAATAATAATAATAATAATAATAATAATAATAGGAAGAAGAATTAGTGGATCACATCGGGGGGGTAACATTTTTATTTTTACATTAAAATAGTGTAGAAATAATTTTCACTCAGAAAGAAAAAATGGCAAGCAACACGTTGTGAATTGACACAACAAATCAACAAATGTGAAATTTTGAAGATGAAAATCTGAAAATTTTCTGGTAAAACATACTCCAATAATCTTGTCTGATATGATCCCTTCTAGACTGTTCTAGCTTTGCATCTAGTGTCTGTTTACCAAAACCTTTAAAAATAGTCTTTAAATGTCAAATAATTATCGAAAGACATTAAAGTCACAAAGCAGTGCCATCTCCTACAGTTTTTTTTTATAGTTCTGGAGTTTTTGAGAAAATCATGAAAAGGTCAGAAGTGTCTGCTAAGCTGTATGTAATCTTTCACTGCAGAGCAAAAAAAAAAAGAAACATGTCAGAATAATTTTTCTCTGCATCTTATCCCATCATAACTCATAAGCCCACCAATGCTGTGGAGGGGGTGTGCCAATGGCATGACAAAAACAATGACTTGCCAAGCCGGTAGCAACACACACACACACACATACACACACACACACTTGCCATTTCTTCCCCACTGCATGTGGGATAAGATCTCCAGTGACTGCACTCCTCCTCTCAAAACAGAATACTGACACACACACACCTAGTTTCCGTCATGAATCCAAGGTTGTGTCAGACTCAGTTGGTATGATCTGTTCCGCACAGGAAGACACACACACCTTTGAGCTTCTGTGGCTATGCTGAGCCTTAGCCATTTTGCATGGCTTGTCCCTTTAAGCAAAGCAAGGTCTTGATCCACTTCACATCAGTTTATGTGTGTGTTTGTGTGTAACTCAGTCCTCAAGGATGTTATACCCATGCAAAAGCCTCTGGAAAGACAATCAGTATGTGACTACATGTGTGTCTGACCTAATACCTCTAATCTCAGACCCATCTGTGTGTGACCACCATTTCTAGCTTAATGCTTCATCAGACAGACGAAACATCTGCAGCAGCATCTGACTCTAATATCCATTTGATTGATTTTATCTATTTGCCATTCTTTCAATGTCTATATGAGCTGCAGTGGATTCAAATGCAGTAATAGAAAGTACCAAAATTATGAGAATGTTTATAAATAAACAAGAATTTCATATTTTACATTTTAGACACAATATGAGTGTGTTTACATGCACGTTCTTAAGCCGATTATGCTTAATAAGCCGACAATGCACGTGGTCATGTAAAAGCGGTAACCTGTTTTCTTTTATCAGAGTAAGGTCATAAACAGCATAAGCATAAACCAGTCGACACAGGTAGTTTTTTGCCTTTTACCCAGATTTTGCGCATCATGTAAACGCATTAACCTGCTTTCTGTCGGCTTATTGAAGTGCACATGTGTAATACCTGGCAGGAACACATTGTTAGTGCAGATTTAAGCGTTTCCAGGCAGAGTGAGAGTTTTGCAGTAAAGAAAGAAGCAAATATATCACAAACACAGACTCTTTCATGACCCAGAAAATGATCAAAATGTGTTCTCATGTCCAGTGCTGGACTGGGACAAAAAAATCAGCCCTGGCATTTTTTGGTCCAAGCGACCCACAATATCACTTCTGCTGAAAATACAGCTTTGAAATCACAGGAATAAATTACATTTTACAATATATTACAATAGAAAGCAGTTACTTTAAATAGTAAAAAATATTTCACAATATCACTGCTTTTGCTGTACTTTGGAACAAATGAATGCAGGCTTGGTGAGCAGAAGAGAATTCTTTAAAAAACATAAAAAATCTTACTGTTCAAAATTTTTTTAACTGGTAGTGTAGATATGTATCATTGCATTTAGTTGCTTTGAATAAGAATAAAACGTCAGGTCCAACAATATTGTGTCTTTTTTTATTTAAATCTAGATTTATTCGCATTGGCCCATGGAAACCCCTATGAACACACTTGACTTGGCCAAAAAAATCGCGGGGGAAGAATTTACATTTTATTAAAAAGTGTTTTCGTATTCTACACTCATGGCGCGCACACACATTAGGATAGGTTAGATGCCTGCCTCCGCTGCGAGTCCCTATCAAGCACTTTACCGATTTAACTACTCTCTTCTCCTCCTCCTGCCTGGCTCTTTGGCCCACATCACTCACCGCAGAGCAAGCCTGTTCTTGATAATGCTGCTGTGAAAACATGGGGAAACCCAACGAGGAAGAAGTTGGGGTGAAGCGATCTTTATATAGGTGGAGCAAAATAGCCTACTTCATCGCTCCGTCAGCGCATTGTGATTGGGTGGTTTACGCTGTCAATACAGGAGACAAACCAATGGGCCACTGGCTGCTCGCTGTCCGTGCGTGATGGTCCTTGGCAAAAAAAAATAAAAAATTCTGTCGGCCCCTTAAGTGCGTCGGCCCACGGGGAAAATGCCCGGTATGCCCGATTAGCAGTCCAGCCCTGAGGTGCAGCAGAAGTAGAAGTGGTTCAGTCAAAACGCTGCATCTGTAACTGCATGAGAGTATAATATATGAGCTGTAGCCTAAGTTTCCCGCTGACATGCAAGCTTTATTTAACATCACAACTGACAACATATGGAATACAAATGATTAGCTGTGTTTTGACGTCACTACAGGAAAATAACCTGATTTATTAATAAAGTCATGTAAACGCGGTTTGCTTGTGTTGTCGGGTTACTGATGTGCATGTAAACTGGGAAAACTGGTTATTTCAATAAGCTGATATTTATCAGCTTACTAGTGTGCATGTACATGTTCTCAATATCTTTTCTTTTCTCCACGACTGAAAACTGTTCCATACAAACACAAGGCTGAATCAATCTGTTGTGTATACACTTCCATTTAAAAGTTTGGAGGATTTTTTCTAAAGATTTTAATACTTTTATTCAGACAGCAAGGATCCATTAAATTAACCAGAAGTGACTGTAAAGACATTTACAATGTTACTAAATATTTCCATTTCATGTAAATGTTGCCATTTTATAACTTTATATATTGTATAACTTAATCATCAATATCATGAAAAAATGTATCACAGATTTCATAAAAAATATTAAGCAGTACAACCATTTTCAAAATTGATAATAACAGAAATGTTAAACCAAATCAGCATATTAGAATGATTTCTGAAGGATCATGTGATACTAAAGACTGGAGTATTGATGTTGAAAATTCAGCTTTGCCATCACTGGAAAAAATACATTTTAAAATATTTTACAACAGAAAACAGTTAAATGTAAATAATGCTTCACATATTTTTGACCAAATAAATGCAGCCTTGATGAGACTACTTAAAAAAAAAAACATTTAAAAGTCTTACCAAACCTAAACTTTTGAATGGTACTTTATGGAATACAAATGATTAGCTGTGTTTTGACGTCACTACAGGAAAATAACCTGATTTATTAATGAAGTCATGTAAACGCGGTTTGCTTGTGTTGTCGGGTTACTGATGTGCATGTAAACTGGGAAAACTGGTTATTTCAATAAGCTGATATTTATCAGCTTACTAGTGTGCATGTACATGTTCTCAATATCTTTTCTTTTCTCCACGACTGAAAACTGTTCCATACAAACACAAGGCTGAATCAATCTGTTGTGTATACACTTCCATTTAAAAGTTTGGAGGATTTTTTTCTAAAGATTTTAATACTTTTATTCAGACAGCAAGGATCCATTAAATTAACCAGAAGTGACTGTAAAGACATTTACAATGTTACTAAATATTTCCATTTCATGTAAATATTGCCATTTTATAACTTTATATATTGTATAACTTAATCATCAATATCATGAAAAAATGTATCACAGATTTCATAAAAAATATTAAGCAGTACAACCATTTTCAACATTGATAATAACAGAAATGTTAAACCAAATCAGCATATTAGAATGATTTCTGAAGGATCATGTGATACTAAAGACTGGAGTATTGATGTTGAAAATTCAGCTTTGCCATCACTGGAAAAAATACATTTTAAAATATTTTACAACAGAAAACAGTTAAATGTAAATAATGCTTCACATATTTTTGACCACATAAATGCAGCCTTGATGAGACTACTTAAAAAAAACATTTAAAAGTCTTACCAAACCTAAACTTTTGAATGGTACTTTAAAGTGGTGTTTTGTTCCTGAATTCATGTTTTTGAATCAATCAACTGAATGAATGATTCAATGAACCAACTGGCATGACAATCTAAACTTCAGAAAAAATCACTACAAATTTTCCACCAATAATGCACAGACCTGACAGGCTGTGATAAGCAGACGGATACAAAGACTGACTGTATATCAAAGCTCTCGGAACGACACTTGGCCAATCAAATTCAAAGACTTTTTAAATTAAATGCTATTACTGTTAGAGACCATTCACAACCATAATATTAAATATTGATATTCAATTTATCTTTAAAAAAAAAATTTTTTTTAAGTGCAATAAACTTATATGAATGCTAGAGTCATTCTATAATGAGTGAATTAATTCAAGCAGTCATCAAATGGTGAATTTTGTGAATTAAATGTTACAAAATTTAAATAATCACCATTTTAATGTATTTATTAAATAGTGATATTCAATTTATCTTTAAAATGGTATTGCATTTATTTATATAAAGTGCAATACACTTATATGAATGCTAGAGCCATTCTATACCATTAGATCTAAATTTATTTCCGACACTTTTATTCAGTATCGTGCTATTAAAAAAAGTGAAAGTGACGTGGTTTCCCATACTCGGACTTTGTGCTCTGCATTTCACCCATCCAAGTGCACACATACAATACAGCAGTGAGTAGTGAACACACACACACACACACACAACGTGAACACACACCGGGGAGCAGTTAGGGTTCGGTGCCTTGCTCAAGGGTCTCACCTCAGTCATGGTCATTCACTCCCCCCAACTACAATCCCTGCCACTACCGAGACTCGAACCCGCTACTTTTGGGTTACAAGTTTGACTCTCTAACCATTAGGTCACGACTGCCCTGATATATACAGTATAAGGCATGGGTCAATTTGAGCACTGACACTGCTGCTGTCTTATAGCCTGTTAGCCAGCCTTTATATCATACTACAGAAAGTAGAGTGATGATCTTTACTTTCTTGATGTCATCAGTTATCTCATATTTACTTTGTAAATCCTTTTCTTTTACCAAATGTGCTACTCTTACATTTAGTAAGATAGTCCTTATATCTCTTTTGCTGCCTCTCTTCAGGTACACATTTTTAATGCAGGTTTATACTTTTAAGTGCAGACTTATCCACCTTATTTTTCAATGTGGAAGTAAGCCGTTTTCTGTGAATGTGCCAGACTTCCGGTTCATTAGGAAATAACGAGAAGAATAACAACATGCAGTAAATGGTAAAACTGTTTGCACTACAAACCAGTGGGTTCATAATTAAGATAATACATGAAATTAACATTGTAAGACACAATAGTTTGCAATTTCAAGCAGCAAAACAAGCTGTTTTGTACAGCTAAAAATAGCTGGAAGCGGATGACACCGGAAGCCAGACTCATAAAATTTACAAATGGACGCGCCGGCTCTTAAGGGAAAAATAAGGTGGCTAGAAAGAGACACACCGACATGCACAACAACTCTTGAAAGAGCTGATAATTAAAGATGAAATATATCATACTGCTATAATTTACACGTTATGTGTGTGTTTGTGGCTATTCAGATATTCAGATTAATGTGCATGTGACTGAACTGTGAAGAGGTTGTGTGTTTTTGTTATGCTTGCTCTGATGTTAATGGATGTTAGTGGGGGTTAAGTGCTCTCATCCCTCACATTATGTATCTTATCCCACAGCACTATATAGTACTGTAATAACATTACACAGGCATAACAAAACACAACACTACAAAAAAACGAGCATGTTCTGAGCATGTTGGAAACTGATTTACCTGTGCTGTTTACTCAAAGCTCTAAGTCTTAACGGTAATTCCATGGCCAATTCCTTGACATCATGTTTGTTGTTTTGCACCTTTGCTTTTTACCTTATGTTATTTTTTTTCCAATTTGCAGATGTAATTTAATGAAGATAGCAAATAAATCCAAATTACATGATACCTTTATTAGGTTATATCTGCACATCGATCGTAATTCTGTATTTTCGGATCTGTTACATATACAGTTGATCATTTTAAGATATAAATGTTGTCAATATATAGGCTAGTCTTTCTGCCTAGTGTGAACTAGACCAATATTTCTGTAAAATAACCACAATGCTTGTTATCAAATTAATCCAAATCAATGCTTCTATAGAATTTCAGTATAAGAATCTAATTCTATGGACTCTTAACAGTTTGGTGATGTTTGATTTAATTTAGCATGTAACTACAGAAAACATTTTCTTTCTAAATGTATATTATTTATTGAACATTTACAGTGCTTTGTGCATTAATAAAAAAAATAGCAAGTGAAGTTTTTGTCCATTAATATTGCATTTTATATTTTGCTGTTAGGGCATTTACCTCTATTTATACTTCATTTACTTCCACGTTCTAAAACTGGTAAAAGAGTCTATTTTCATACGGACGACTTAAAAGTGAATAATCCAGCTCAAAAAACATCTTAACTTCAAATACTTTTATACACAGGTGCTTTAAATGTTTATATATAATCATATATATGCCTAATCCTACACAGACAGATGGCATATGTGGTTAAATAATAATAATAATAAACAACATTAAATACAAAATAAATAAATAAATAATCAAACTTGCATGGAACACAAAAGTAGTTGTGAAGAATGTTCACGCTGCTCTCTTTTATGAAAGTGGATGGGAACCAGGCACTGTCAAGCTTCAACAATTACAACAACAAAAAAGCATCATAAAAACATCAAAAGCAGTTCTTACAACACAAGCACTATATTTCAAGTCTTCTGGAGCAATATGATAGATTTGCAGAGCATAAGATTCAAACTGTAAAAAATCACATATGACTTTCCTGAAGTTTCAGAAACACGGAAACCCAAAGAATAGTATTTGACATACTTATTAAACAATGCACAAAATAAACTTAATCAACAAGTCTTCCACTATGCACATGTGTCCCACATGAACTCATGCATCCATTAGGAGAGAGAGCAAGAGAGAGAGAGAGAGAGAGAGAGAGAGAGAGAGAGAGAGAGAGAGAGAGGGAGAGAAAAT